>NC_084639.1:2170075-2292575 GCF_033978795.1 Nerophis ophidion | reverse complement strand
GCTATAAGTAGTCTGCTTTAATCGCATAACTACACAGTATTCTGGACATCTGTGTTGCTGAATCTTTTGAAATTTGTTCTATTAATAACAGAGACTACAAAGAAGAAAGATGGAGGTGGGAAGCGGTGTATTGCAGCTGCCTTTAGCAACACAAACACAGCCGGTGTTTCCTTGTTTACATTCCCGAAGGTGAAGCTTTACTATGGGACAGAGCGGTTTCGGTGAGAAAATGGTGGTAATAAGTCGGCTCTTACCGTAGACATGAGCGGAGCTAGCGTCCTCCTGCAGCTGCGTGGGTTCCCTCAGAGACACTGGTAGTCACCACACCCGTGGTCACACCCCTCTGACTTTCAGGTACCATATCATCTCACTAAAACACTAGTAACACAATAAGCAGATAAGGGATTTTCCAGAGTTATCTTAGTAAATGTGTCTAATAACATCTGAATCGCTCCCACTGCCCTCGCCTTTTGTTTCTAGTCCTTCACTCTCACTATCCTCATTCACAAATCTTTCCTCCTCGCTCAAATTAATGGGGAAATCGTCACTTTCTTGGTCCGAATCGCTCTAGCTGCTGGTGGCCATGATTGTAAACAATGTTCAGATGTGAGGAGCTCCACAACCCGTGACGTCACGCGCACATCGTCTGCTACTTCAGGTACAGGCCAGGCTTTTTTTTATTAGCGACCAAAAGTTGCTAACTTTATCGTCGATGTTTTCAACTAAATCCTTTCAGCAAAAATATGGCAAAATCGTGAAATGATCACGTATGACACATAAAATGGACCTGCTATCCCCGTTTAAATAAGAAAATCTCATTTCAGTAGGCCTTTAAATACAATGATAGACAGTATAATAAGAGGCGGTAAATTCTGTAGGAACATTTAATCATCAAACTTTGACTTTTAACTGTGTACAATTTCATCAAAGTAGTTACACTTGAATTTAGTACACTTTCCACCTCTGGTATGGAATAAATGTGACTGCAACTTGGGAAGCCATTATGGTGAATTGCAAGTGTAATACACAGACCGGGCACCAGGGGGCAATGTTTCCTATCACTGCGTTTAGTCAGTGCGACACTTTGAGAAGAAGAGTTGGTCCCAGTTTGCTAAAGCTACATGTTTTGTTTTGGTGAAAAGTTTAATATGTTAACATAACAATCTGTAATATTTATGTTGCTGTAACAATATATAATGATATAAAAATGCATGCCATTAAGTGTGTGATATTCTGCTCACCTTTGTGGATATATCGCCGCAGTTGTTGCCAGTGGTTAGACCGCTCCGTGTTTGTTTTTTGGCAGGAATTTAAAGTTAGTACAAGTCCGCTGTTGTTCTATGATTATTCTCCACATTTCTCACTTTTTGTTTTATAAAAGTCCCCAAAATATAGTCTGTTATACTGCGGCGGTTCTTGGCGATATGCAAATACATTACTTCCGGCATGAGGTCACGTGTTGACGCTCACAGTAGCGCGATATTTACCGAGACTTCACGAGAGTTGACCGATGTCGTCATGAAACCAAAACAATAACGAATATTTTGTTGTAATTAAAAAAAAAATAAAAAAAATAAGTTTGTTGTAATTGCCTATAAAAAAGATTTTGAACTTTACTTTAAAACACTCTTAACCTCTAACAACAAAAAAGCTGTGAAAACGATGATGCTTTGTTTTCAAATTTAAGTTATTTAATTAATCTAAATGAGCCTATGACTTTGCTCCTAGTTTAGTATATATATATATATATATATATATACATATATTTGTATTCCATTTTTGTTACTTTGTATTTACAACCACCTGGCGCTGTTTTGTACTGTTTTTTTTTTAATAAATACTGTTTTGTAATGTTTTATACTGTTGTTGGACCTATTTTTATTATTGTTTCTCATCTGTTTGTTATTGTTTGAATTTATAAATAAACATTAAAAAAAAGTTTGTTGTACTTCACAAAAAATTTAAAAGGAATTTTACCTTTGCAACCTCATTATACTATTGGTTAAGTTTTATATTCATAAATGTAAGTTTTTCAATACCCGACCTGTTTTTTGTGCCTTTAAAAAAGATTTTGAACTTTACTTTAAAACGCTCTCTACCTCTAACAACAAAAAAGCTGTGAAAATGATGATGCTGTGTTCCAAATTTAAGTTATTTACTGAATCTGAATGATCCTATGACTTTGCACTTTGTTGATTATATATATATTTTTTTGTATTTTATTTTTGTTACTTTTAATTTATAACCCCTTGGCGCTGTTTTGTACTGTTTTTATAATGTTTTATAATGTTGTTGGACTTACTGTTTGTAATTGTTGAAATTTATAAATGAACAATAAAAAAATAAAAAAAGCTGCACTAACAAGATTGTTCAAGACCAAACAATAAACCGCTTCAACAAAACAAAAAAACAACAAAAAAAAGTTTGTTGTAATTACCCTGGTGCTGTTTTGTACTGTTTTTGTACTTACTTTGATTATTATTTTTTAACTTTTTGTAAATGTTCAAATTTATACATAACGGTTTGAAAGTAAAATAAATAAAAAACAACTGGCCTTCACGGCCTAAATGTTGACTTTTGGTTCTCGTGTCAGAAATCTGACCAAAAACAAATTTCTGACAGCAGAACCGGAAGTCAATATTTACTGTTTTTATTTTTGCTGACTAATTATTTTTATTTATTGTTGAATAGAATACAAATTAAACGGTGTTTAGGATGAATCCATCCATCCATTTCCTACCGCTTAATCCCTTTCGGGGTCACAGGCGCCTATCTCAGCTACAATCGGGCGGAAGGCGGGGTACACCCTGGACAAGTCGCCACCTCATCGCAGGTGTTTAGGATGTAGTTGTTTTTTTTTAAATCTTTTTGATCTAATGAGCTCACCAAAGTAAACATTGACAGGTACAAAGGCAGCAATATATGATCAAGCAAGACAGCAGCTGAAGAAGGCCTTCCCTATTCATTTGGGAAAAAACGCGCCAGGTGAACAAATGACTTTTTTCATTATTTTGCCAGGTAAAATTCAGATTTTTAATATAACATTGCCAAATTATAAAAGGTTTCTTATAAAATTGTGACTTTTGTCAAGTAAAATGATGACTCTTCTTATAATATTGCAACATTTTAAGCTTATCTTATTAAATGGCGACTGTTATTGAGTAAAATTCCAACTTGTATCATATAATTGCACAAATGTTCATTTTTTGTTGTAAAATTTTGACTTGTGTTGAGTAAAATTACGACTTTTATCATAATACTAGAGGTAGGCATTTGATCAGAGGTCTCAAGAAGGTAATAAATACAAGAATATGTGTGTGTGTGTGTGTGTGTGTGTGTGTGTGCGCGCAAAGAAAGACAACACCGAGATTAGGAGGCTTCTGTCACGCCTCCACGGCAAACTTTAAAGGCCTTGGCTGCTATCTTCTTTGTCCACATCCGAGGTTTCCCCCTTTAGCCTCCTTTTTTTTTTTTTGTGATGTTTTTGTTTTCCTACTTTTAATGGCAGCTTTGCAGCCGAGTGAAGGATGAGTGAGGATCAGGGAGGCAAACACAACCAGGTGTGTGTGTGTGTGTGTGCATCTGGGGCTTTTGTGTGTCAGTGCACCTTTCCTAGGCGTGTGCACAACTGGGATGGTGTACTTGATGAGTCTTTTTTCCTTCCTTTCTTCCCGGGCTTTGCGGCTTGATGTTTTGTGAGCGTGTGCGTGCGAATCCTTCATGGTGGCTGCCTCTAGTCACCTGAAGAGTGAAAAGCTCTCTGGGCAGCTCCTCTTCATCACCAAGCACAGCTGCTGTTGACTCAAACACACAAGAATCTCCTCCACACCTTTTATTTGTGTTGTTGTTGCGTTTGAAGAAGTCAACGTCACACTACTACCACCTCAAAGTGGGCAAGGAGTCCACAGCAAGAGTCACATTTCACTGAATTGTGATAGACGTACAGAACATCGTTTTACACAACATTATGTGCGTGCCGCAACACATTAGGTGCATGCCACACAACACTAGGTGCGTACCACAACACATTAGGTGCATGCCACACAACACTAGGTGCGTGCCGCAACACATTAGATGCATGCCACACAACACTAGATGCGTGCCACAACACATTAGGTGCATGCCACACAACACTAGGTGCGTGCCGCAACACATTAGGTGCATGCCACACAACACTAGGTGCGTGCCACACAACACTAGGTGCGTGCCACACAACACTAGGTGCATGCCGCAACACATTAGGTGCATGCCACACAACACTAGGTGCGTGCCACAACACATTAGGTGCATGCCACACAACACTAGGTGCGTGCCGCAACACATTAGGTGCATGCCACACAACACTAGGTGCGTGCCACAACACATTAGGTGCATGCCACACAACATTATGTGCGTGCCGCAACACATTAGGTGCATGCCACACAACACTAGGTGCGTGCCGCAACACATTAGGTGCATGCCACACAACACTAGGTGCGTGCCACAACACATTAGGTGCATGCCACACAACACTAGGTGCGTGCCACAACACATTAGGTGCATGCCACACAACACTAGGTGCGTGCCACAACACATTAGGTGCATGCCACACAACACTAGGTGCGTGCCACAACACATTAGGTGCATGCCACACAACACTAGGTGCGTGCCACAACACATTAGGTGCATGCCACACAACACTAGGTGCGTGCCACAACACATTAGGTGCATGCCACACAATACTAGGTGCGTGCCGCAACACATTAGGTGCATGCCACACAACACTAGGTGCGTGCCACAACACATGAGGTGCATGCCACACAACACTAGGTGCGTGCCACAACACATTAGGTGCGTGCCACACAACACTAGGTGCGTGCCACAACACATTAGGTGCATGCCACACAACACTAGGTGCGTGCCACAACACATTAGGTGCATGCCACACAACACTAGGTGCGTGCCACAACACATTAGGTGCATGCCACACAACACTAGGTGCGTGCCACAACACATTAGGTGCATGCCACACAACACTAGGTGCGTGCCACAACACATTAGGTGCATGCCACACAACATTAGGTGCGTGCCACAACACATTAGGTGCATGCCACACAACACTAGGTGCGTGCCACAACACATTAGGTGCATGCCACACAACACTAGGTGCGTGCCGCAACACATTAGGTGCGTGCCACACAACACTAGGTGCGTGCCACAACACATTAGGTGCATGCCACACAACACTAGGTGCGTGCCACAACACATTAGGTGCATGCCACACAACACTAGGTGCGTGCCACAACACATTAGGTGCATGCCACACAACACTAGGTGCGTGCCGCAACACATTAGGTGCATGCCACACAACACTAGGTGCGTGCCGCAACACATTAGGTGCATGCCACACAACACTAGGTGCGTGCCACAACACATTAGGTGCATGCCACACAATACTAGGTGCGTGCCACAACACATTAGGTGCATGCCACACAACACTAGATGCGTGCCACAACACATTAGGTGCATGCCACACAACACTAGATGCGTGCCACAACACATTAGGTGGATGCCACACAACACTAGGTGCGTGCCACAACACATTAGGTGCATGCCACACAACACTAGGTGCGTGCCACAACACATTAGGTGCATGCCACACAACACTAGGTGCGTGCCACAACACATTAGGTGCATGCCACACAACACTAGGTGCGTGCCACAACACATTAGGTGCATGCCACACAACACTAGGTGCGTGCCACAACACATTAGGTGCATGCCACACAACACTAGGTGCGTGCCACAACACATTAGGTGCATGCCACACAACACTAGGTGCGTGCCGCAACACATTAGGTGCATGCCACACAACACTAGGTGCGTGCCGCAACACATTAGGTGCATGCCACACAACACTAGGTGCGTGCCGCAACACATTAGGTGCGTGCCACACAACACTAGGTGCGTGCCACAACACATTAGGTGCATGCCACACAACACTAGGTGCGTGCCACAACACATTAGGTGCATGCCACACAACACTAGGTGCGTGCCGCAACACATTAGGTGCATGCCACACAACACTAGGTGCGTGCCACAACACATTAGGTGCATGCCACACAACACTAGGTGCGTGCCACAACACATTAGGTGCATGCCACACAACACTAGGTGCGTGCCACAACACATTAGGTGCATGCCACACAACACTAAGTGCGTGCCACAACACATTAGGTGCATGCCACACAACACTAGGTGCGTGCCGCAACACATTAGGTGCATGCCACACAACACTAGGTGCGTGCCACAACACATTAGGTGCATGCCACACAACACTAAGTGCGTGCCACAACACATTAGGTGCATGCCACACAACACTAGGTGCGTGCCGCAACACATTAGGTGCATGCCACACAACACTAGGTGCGTGCCACAACACATTAGGTGCATGCCACACAACACTAAGTGCGTGCCACAACACATTAGGTGCATGCCACACAACACTAAGTGCGTGCCACAACACATTAGGTGCATGCCACACAACACTAGGTGCGTGCCGCAACACATTAGGTGCATGCCACACAACACTAGGTGCGTGCCACAACACATTAGGTGCATGCCACACAACACTAAGTGCGTGCCACAACACATTAGGTGCATGCCACACAACACTAGGTGCGTGCCACAACACATTAGGTGCATGCCACACAACACTAGGTGCGTGCGTGCCACAACACATTAGGTGCATGCCACACAACACTAGGTGCGTGCCGTAACACATTAGGTGCATGCCACACAACACTAGGTGCGTGCCACAACACATTAGGTGCATGCCACACAACACTAGGTGCGTGCCACAACACATTAGGTGCATGCCACACAACACTAGGTGCGTGCCACAACACATTAGGTGCATGCCACACAACACTAGGTGCGTGCCGCAACACATTAGGTGCATGCCACACAACACTAGGTGCGTGCCACAACACATTAGGTGCATGCCACACAACACTAGGTGCGTGCCACAACACATTAGGTGCATGCCACACAACACTAGGTGCGTGCCACAACACATTAGGTGCATGCCACACAACACTAGATGCGTGTTGCACAACATTAGGTGCATGCCACACAACACTAGGTGCGTGCCACAACACATTAGGTGCATGCCACACAACACTAGATGCGTGTTGCACAACATTAGGTGCATGCCACACAACACTAGGTGCGTGCCACAACACATTAGGTGCATGCCACACAACACTAGGTGCGTGCCACAACACATTAGGTGCATGCCACACAACACTAGGTGCGTGCCACAACACATTAGGTGCATGCCACACAACACTAGGTGCGTGCCACAACACATTAGGTGCATGCCACACAACACTAGGTGCGTGCCACAACACATTAGGTGCATGCCACACAACACTAGGTGCGTGCCACAACACATTAGGTGCATGCCACACAACACTAGGTGCGTGCCGCAACACATTAGGTGCATGCCACACAACACTAGGTGCGTGCCACAACACATTAGGTGCATGCCACACAACACTAGGTGCGTGCCACAACACGTTAGGTGCATGCCACACAACACTAGGTGCGTGCCACAACACATTAGGTGCATGCCACACAACACTAGGTGCGTGCCACAACACATTAGGTGCATGCCACACAACACTAGGTGCGTGCCACAACACATTAGGTGCATGCCACACAACACTAGGTGCGTGTTGCACAACATTAGGTGCGTGCCACACAATATTAGGTGCGTGCCGCAACACATTAGGTGCATGCCACACAACACTAGGTGCGTGCCACAACACATTAGGTGCATGCCACACAACACTAGGTGCGTGCCGCAACACATTAGGTGCATACCACACAACACTAGGTGCGTGCCGCAACACATTAGGTGCATGCCACACAACACTAGGTGCGTGCCGCAACACATTAGGTGCATGCCACACAACACTAGGTGCGTGCCACAACACATTAGGTGCATGCCACACAACACTAGATGCGTGTTGCACAACATTAGGTGTGTGCCACACAACACTAGATGCGTGTTGCACAACATTAGGTGCGTGCCACACAACACTAGGTGTGTGCCACACAACACTAGGTGCGTGCCACAACACATTAGGTGCATGCCACACAACACTAGGTGCGTGCCGCAACACATTAGGTGCATGCCACACAACACTAGGTGCGTGCCACAACACATTAGGTGCATGCCACACAACACTAGGTGCGTGCCACAACACATTAGGTGCATGCCACACAACACTAGGTGCGTGCCACAACACATTAGGTGCATGCCACACAACACTAGATGCGTGTTGCACAACATTAGGTGTGTGCCACACAACACTAGATGCGTGTTGCACAACATTAGGTGCGTGCCACACAACACTAGGTGTGTGCCACACAACACTAGGTGTGTGCCACACAACACTAGGTGCGTGCCGCACATTAGGTGCGTGCCGCACAACAATGTGGACTCGTCAGACCACAGAACACTTTTCCACTTTGCATCAGTCCATCTTAGATGATCTCGGGCCCAGAGAAGCCGGCGCCGTTTCTGGATGTTGTTGATAAATGGCTTTCGCTTTGCATAGTAGAACTTTAACTTGCACTTACAGATGTAGCGACCAACTGTGTTTAGTGACAGTGGTTTTATGAAGTGTTCCTGAGCCCATGTGGTGATATCCTTTAGAGATTGATATCGGTTTTTGTTTTGATACAGTGCCGTCTGAGGGATGGAAGGTCACGGTCATTCAATGTTGGTTTCCGGCCATGCCGCTTACGTGGAGTGATTTCTCCAGATTCTCTGAACCTTTTGATGATATTATGGAGCGTAGATGTTGAAATCCCTACATTTCTTGCAATGTCACTTTGAGAAAGGTTGTTCTTAAACTGTTTGACTATTTGCTTACGCTGTTGTGGACAAAGGGGTGTACCTCGCCCCATCCTTTCTTGTGAAAGACTGAGCATTTCATGGAAGCTGTTTTTATAGCCAATCATGGCACCCACCTGTTCCCAATTAGCCTGCACACCTGTGGGATGTTCCCAATAAGTGTTTGATGAGCATTCCTCAACTTTATCAGTATTTATTGCCACCTTTCCCAACTTCTTTGTCACGTGTTGCTGGCATCAAATTTTAAAGTTAATGATTATCAGTGTGAACATGAAATATGTTGTCTTTGTAGCATATTCAACTGAATATGGCTTGAAAAGGATTTGCAAATCATTGTATTCTGTTTATATTTACATCGAACACAATTTCCCAACTCATATGGAAACAGGGTTTGTACAATGAATCACATGATGCTTGCTTTATAGAAACAAAGTTAACCATTGTCCCCTTTTCCAGCATTCTGTCAATTTTTCAAAGCCATAATGTAAAGCAGCCGGAGGTACCTTATGTAGATTTCCATGTCTGCAAGATGTCAAACTTCCCGAAGAAACAAGGGGTGATCTTTCCGATGGAAACGGCGGGATGAATCCCCCCAGAGAGGCTGATAAACGACACAAGGTGTTGACGTCTTGGTCTTATCGTGGACGAGATCCTGGCTGGAGAGAGAGAGAGAGAGAGAGGGAGGAAGGAGGACCAGCAGATGTGTGGACTTCAACCAGCTTTAAACATCTCAAACATTCCAGGTTTGGTTGGTCTTGGACGTGGAATAACGAGCACTGACGGCCTGCAGGAGGTCCTTCAAAAATCAATGGGGTTCTTGCTAAAACAAAAGGCAAAGAAGAAGCACGCGGATTCCTTTTTTTAATGGCGACAATAAGATGATGAAACTATACAAGATTGTCCTTACAAGGATTATCTAGGAGCTTCTGTGTACTCGCGTATAAATACAACATCTTACATTCAAATCAACGCATGCAGTATAATAATGCCCGTAGTCAATAAATTAGGAGTGAAATACACTTTTTGGGATGGCGGGTTGGGAAAAAAATGTAGCAAAGGTGGGTAAGTAAGTGCACATCGGCCGGGGGGTTGAACGGGGAGCCAATTAGCTTAAAGGCCTACTGAAAGCCACTACTAGCGACCACGCAGTCTGATAGTTTATATATCAATGATGAAATATTAACATTGCAACACATGCCAATACAGCCTTTTTAGTTTACTAAATTGCAATTTTAAATTTCCCGCAAAGTGTCCTGTTGAAAACGTCGCGGTATGATGACGTTTGATGTCTCGGGTTGTCCAAGCTATAAGTAGTCTGCTTTAATCGCATATTTACACAGTATTCTGGACATCTGTGTTGCTGAGTCTTTTGCATTCTTGTTCAATTAATAATGGAGACGTCAAAGAAGAAAGATGGAGGTGGGAAGCTTTTAGCCTTTAGCCACAAAAACACAGCCGGTGTTTCCTTGTTTAAAATTCACGAAGATGAAGCTTTACTATGGATCAGAGCGGTCAAGCGAACATGTCAACCGGCGGTTTTCAGTGAGAACATTTTGGTAATAAGTCGCCTCTTACCGGAGACATCAGCGGAGCTTGCGTCCTGCTGCAGCTGCCGTGACTTCCCTCAGAGACTCTGGCGTCAACACACCCGTGGCCACACCCCTCCGACTTTCAGGTACTATTTAATCTCACTAAAACACTAGCAACACAATAAGCAGATAAGGGATTTTTCAGAATTATCCTAGTAAATTTGTCTAGTAAAATATGAATCGCTCCCACTGCAATTGCCTTTTTTTTTCTTTTTCTAGTCTTTCACTCTAAATTTCCTCATCCAGAAATCTTTCATCCTCGCTCAAATGAATGGGGAAATCGTCACTTTTTCGGTCCGAATAGCTCCATCTGCTGGTGGCTATGATTGTAAACAATGTGAGGATGTGAGGAGCTCCACAACCCGTGACGTCACGCGCACATCGTCTGCTACTTCCGGTACAGGCAAGGCTTTTTTATTAGCCACCAAAAGTTGGGAACTTTATGGTGGATGTTCTCTACTAAATCCTTTCAGCAAAAATATGGCAAAATTGCGAAATGATCAAGTATGACACATAGAATGGACCTGCTATCCCCCTTTGAATAAGAAAATCTCATTTCAGTAGGCCTTTAAAGCAGGGCTGTCCAATTATTTTGACATAAGAAGTGAAAGATGGCAAGCAGAAATGCAAGAAAAGGACTATTACAGCTTTCATAAAAAAACTAAACCAAGCCCCTTTAATTTCTTGCAGTACAATATTTGAGTCAAAATGTTTCTTAACATGCGTCAGTCTTCTGCAGTCCAAGTAAAATGACGAGTTCAAAACTGTACGTATTATTATCGTTTCCCCCTAATTTGTAATAATTATAAAAAAAAATTGGGTGGGATTTAATAGGATTTTTAGGGTAATTTTGTGTTATTCATAATCGTTCGTTACTTAATTGAAATTTGGGTTAGTTAACAATTTTTTTCGTGTTTTAATTGTATTGTTAAAATGAATTTAATGTGAATTTTGAAAATTGTTTTCTCAAATAATTTATTGGCATTTTTTGTTTACTTATATATTTTTAAAATAATGTAATGAGTCTTCAACAACTTTATGATTTTTTGGGGGGGTATTTTAATGGCATTTTCTTGTGTGATTGTTAAGCATCGTTTTATGAATTGAACTGAATTAATTTGTAAAATAACTGGGATTTTGGGTAATTTCACTGCATTTTTAGTTGATTAATGGTATTTCTTTATTGAAATAATAGGAATTTATAGGTAATTTAATTGCATTTTTTAAGAACGTATTGGCATGTTTTAAAATTATTATTATTATTATTTTTATTTTTAAATTATACATGAGCATCTTTAACAAGTTGATTGCAAATTTTTGGGGGGTTTGAGTAATTTTATGCTATTTTTTTTTTAGCAATTTAATGGCTTTCTATAGTAATTAATGGCATTGTTTAGTAGTTGAATGACTTTCCTTTGTTATTTAACGATTTTTTTAATGATTTAATGGATTTTTTTGTAATTAATCTGAAATTTTGGGGAAATTCATTGGCATTTAATTTATGGAAATTTTTTAACTTTTTTATTCCATCCATCCATTTTCTACCGCTTATTCCCTTTCGGGGTGGCGGGGGGCGCTGGCTCCTATCTCAGCTACAATCGGGCGGAAGCCGGGGTACACCCTGGACAAGTCGCCAGCTCATCGCAGGGCCAACACAGATAGACAGACAACATTCACACTCACATTCACACACTATTATTTTAAAAAATAATTTGAGAATCTTTAACAAGTTTAATGTGAATTTTGGGGTAATTTAACAGAACACTTTTGAGTAATGTTATGTTATTTATTTTGCAATTTAATGACGTTCTTTGTACCGCTGGCATTGTTTACTCTTTTAATGACTTTCTTTCGTTTTATAATGACATTTATTTACGATTTAATGGATTTATTCGTAATTATTCTGGAATTTTGGGGTAATTTAATGGCATTTTGTTTAAAGAATTTATTGTCATTTTTTTATTAGTTAGTGTTATTTAAAAAAATTATTTATGACAATCTTCAACAAATTGATTATGAATTTTTGAGTAATTTAACAACATTTTCTGGAGTATTTCTTTTGCAAGTTAATGACTTTCTTTCGTTATTTAACGACATTGTTTTTATGATTTAATGGATTTTTTTGTAAATAATATGGAATTTTGGGGTCATTTAATGGCAATTTGTTTAAATATTGGCATTTTTGAATCATTTATTGCTATTTTTAATAGTAATTAAAGAGAATATTTAAAAAAAATATTTTGAATGTTTGGGTAATTCAACAACTTTTTTCGAGTATTTTTTTGCAATTTAATGACTTTCTTTAGTGTTTAATGGCATTGTTATCGTATTTTAATGGGTACTTTTTGTAAATGTATTGGAATTTTGAGTCTTTTAATGGCATTTGTAGTCAATAGTATTTTGAAAATATTACTTTAATGGGAGCTTCAATTTAATTTGATGGCATTGTCTTTAATTTATTGGCATTTTAAAATACTTTTCTGACATTTTAAGTAATTTATCTTTTACATCAAAATCGTGCATTTTGGGTAGTTTAATTGCATTTTGTTTAAAGAATTTATTGGCACTTTATTATTAGTCATTTTTAAAAGTAATTTATGACAATCTTCAACAAATATATTGTGAATTTGTGAGTAACTTAACAACATTTTCTGGAGTATTTCTTTTACAATTTAATGACTTTCTTTTGTAATTTAACGACATGTTTTTATGATTTAATGGATTTTTTGTAAATAATCTGGAATTTCGGGGTAATTTAATGGCAATTTGTTCAAATAATTTTTTGGCATTTTTTGTTTTATTTATTGTTATTTTTAAAAGTTACTCATCCTTAACAAATTGATTGTGAATTTTGGAGTAATTCAACAACATCTTCTGGAGTATTTTTTGCAATTTAATGACTTTCTTTTGTTATTTAATGACCTTGTATTTTTTCTATTAATTTAATGGGAACTTTGAGGTAATTTGATGGCATTGTCTTTAATTTATTGGCATTTGAAATACTTTTCTGAGATTATTTTAAGTAATTTATCATGCATTTTGGGTAGTTTAATCGCATGTCACAATCATTAAAGGACATTTTTAGGTTTTTAATGGTATTTTAGTAGAAAAATGAGCAGTATTACTAATTATGAGTAATTTGTTGGAAAGTATGTGCCGTGGGCTGCATGTTGGACAACCCTGTTTTAACTCAAGTAAACATTTGAAAGCACTTAAGAGTGGAAGCAGCTCTGCAGTTCCTCCAACGGCCACCAGGAGAGTAACCGCTCATCGCCAATATGGCAAAATATTGATTTTCTTAAACGCTACAAACCGGAGAGAAAGTCCGCTTGTTTTCCTTAAAGCCTTAGTTTGGAGTTTTTGTCATAAAAAAAAAAAAGGCAAAAATAATGCTGCCATAAAACATCTTAACGAGCTGTGGCGAGGACTGTACAAACACGAGCGATACGATACGAGTACGAAAAAAAAGCTTCACAGGTTCATAAAGGAAGATTTGATCGCAGCAACGGCCACAATATTAGGAACACCTGCAGAGGCGGACAACTCATACAGCTGTGCATGCTAAATGCTACATGCTAAATGCTATATAACCGCGCTGGACCACGCACGAGAGAGGCGAGCTTGAGAAGTCAAACGCCGAACACGACGCCAACGTTGGCAAATAAAAACAACACTTTCGAAAATAGAAATCTTTACATTCTTCACTGGTGCGGCAAAAGTCGGCGTTTTGTGCGCTAACACTGGTAGTGGATGTGTTGGTGCTGGTGCACTTTACCGTCCACGTGCGAGTGCGTGTGCGTGTGGATGTCCGTGTAGATTTTAGGGTAGAGTTTGGGGGCGGGGCCGCCGCCGCCGCCGGCCTTGGCGAGCAGCTGCTGCTGCTGGTGGTGGGCCACGTAATCCTCGTAGGACAGGCGCTCCTTGTCCGCGCCGCCCGGCTGAGCGGGAGGGCACGCTCGCTCCCGGCCCGCCACCGGGAGGCGCTGGGCCGCGGGAGGAACGGAAGACGCGGGCGGGGAGGAGGCGGCGCAGGGGCGTTTGGACCGGCAGAACCAGAGGAGGGCGGTGCCCAGGATGAAGGCCACGCCCGCCGGTATCCCGATGATGACGGGCCAGGGGAGGCTGGGGGACGCCGCCGACACCACCAAGTTGTTTTGGGGCGTCACATCTGCCAGGAAGACACACTTCTTATTCAACGCACAGGAATTCATTCGTTTCAAAAAGGTTTATTCAACCCCAAGTTGGAGAATTTTTAAATAAATAGAAAACCAATAGAATGTCCTACTTAAAGGGGAACATTATCAGCAGACCTATGTAAGCGTCAATATATACCTTGATGCTGCAGAAAAAACACCATCTATTTTTTTAACCGATTTCCGAACTCTAAATGGGTGAATTTTGGCGAATTAAACGCCTTTCTGTTTAGCCCTCTTGAAGCGATGACGTCAGTACGTGACGTTGCCTAGGTAACACACCCGCCATTTTCATTTTCTCAAACACATTACAAACACCGGGTTTCAGCTCTGTTATTTTCCGTTTTTCGACCATTTTTTGGAACCTTGGAGACATCATGCCTCGTCGGTGTGTTGTCGGAGGTTGTAACAACACTAACAGGGAGGGATTCAAGTTGCACCACTGGCAAGAAATCTGCCGCCAGACCCCCATTGAATGTACCAGAGTGTCTCCACATTTTACCGGCGATGCTAAAGCAGACATGGCACAGAGATGTATGGATAACCTGCAGATGCATTTGCAACGATAAAGTCAACGAAATCACAAAGGTGAGTTTTGTTGATGTTGACTGCTAGCTAATCGATGCTAACATGCTATTTACCGGCGATGCTAAGACAGACATGGCACAGAGATGTATGGATAACCTGCAGATGCATTTGCAACGATAAAGTCAACGAAATCACAAAGGTGAGTTTTGTTGATGTTGACTGCTAGCTAATCGATGCTAACATGCTATTTACCGGCGATGCTAAGACAGACATGGCACAGAGATGTATGGATAACCTGCAGATGCATTTGCAACGATAAAGTCAACGAAATCACAAAGGTGAGTTTTGTTGATGTTGACTGCCAGCTAATCGATGCTAACATGCTATTTACCG
The DNA here is from genome assembly GCF_033978795.1 of Nerophis ophidion. NCBI lineage: Eukaryota > Metazoa > Chordata > Actinopteri > Syngnathiformes > Syngnathidae > Nerophis > Nerophis ophidion. The sequence goes on along the minus strand of NC_084639.1, from coordinate 2,276,967 downwards.
GCGATGCTAAGACAGACATGGCACAGAGATGTATGGATAACCTGCAGATGCATTTGCAACGATAAAGTCAACGAAATCACAAAGGTGAGTTTTGTTGATGTTGACTGCCAGCTAATCGATGCTAACATGCTATTTACCGGCGATGCTAAGACAGACATGGCACAGAGATGTATGGATAACCTGCAGATGCATTTGCAACGATAAAGTCAACGAAATCACAAAGGTGAGTTTTGTTGATGTTGACTGCTAGCTAATCGATGCTAACATGCTATTTACCGGCGATGCTAAGACAGACATGGCACAGAGATGTATGGATAACCTGCAGATGCATTTGCAACGATAAAGTCAACGAAATCACAAAGGTGAGTTTTGTTGATGTTGACTGCCAGCTAATCGATGCTAACATGCTATTTACCGGCGATGCTAAGGCAGACATGGCACAGAGATGTATGGATAACCTGCAGATGCATTTGCAACGATAAAGTCAACGAAATCACAAAGGTGAGTTTTGTTGATGTTGTTGACTTATGTGCTAATCAGACATATTTGGTCGCGGCGTGACTGCCAACTAATCGATGCAAACATGCTATTTAGGCTATAGCTGTATGAACATTTGCAACTATATTACGTTTCCTTCCACTCACATTTAATAAGAAAAAAACACTTACCAATCGACGGATTTAAGTTGCTCCAGTGTCAAAAGATGCGAAAGTCCTGCTCGTTTGGTTCGCACATTTTACCGGCGATGCTAACGTAACTATTCGGCCATGCTATGGCTATGAATAGCGTCAATAGCTATTCGCTCAATAGCTTCAGTTTCTTCTTTAATACTTTCATACTCCAACCATCTGTTTCAATACATGCGTAATCTGTTGAATCGCTTAAACCGCTGAAATCCGAGTTTGAATCCGAGCTAATGTCACTATATCTTGCTGCGCTATTCCCATTGTTTGTTTACATTGGCAGCACTGTGTGACGTCACAGGGAAATGAACAGTGGCTTCGAGAGAGTGAAAATAAGGCACTTTAAAGCTTTTTCTAGGGATATTCCGGGACCGGTAAAATTTTGAAAAAAAATTCAAAAAATACAACAAGCCACCGGGAACTGATTTTTATTGTTTTTAACCCGTTTGAAATTGTGATAATGTTCCCCTTTAAAGCCAAAGAGCAGATGAATGAATATATTACTTATGATTTCATTATTGATTAAATGTCCGATGTAAATTTTACACAACATTTTTAGTCAGTAAATGTCCTAATTATTTTATAATCTACTGCTGTTTTTGATGAAATTACTAAAAAAATTCAGAGTAAGTAATGCCATTTTTAGTAATGCCATGTCATTTATAGGAGTTACATATTGGATTCTTTTGAAAAGTCATTTATTGGCATTTTGTATTTTTTAAATGGCATATTTATTCATGTAAATTGAAGTTTTAGTAGTTTAATGAATGTTTAGTTATCTAAGGGCATCTTTGAAATTCTATGGCATTTTTAGTTATAAAAAAGGCATTTTGTTTTAAAATAAATTATTGCAATTTTTTAAGTGATTTAATGGGACACTTTTTGATAATTTACATTGCATTCTATTGTCATTTAATGCCATTTTTTAAGTGAGTTAGTCAAACTTTTTAGTATTTCAAATGGCATTCTTTATTAATTGAATGTCACTTATAGTTATTTAATGTCAATACTTTTTTATTTCAAATGGCATTCTTTGGAAATTTATGGCATTTTTTAGTTATTTAATGGCAATTATTTTATTTCAATGGTATTTTCTACTAATTTCATGGCATTTTTACATATTTTAATAGAACGTTTTAGTAATTTAAATTGCATTCTTCAGTGATTTATTTTTATTTTTAGTAATTAAATGGCAAATTTTAGTAATTTAATGGCATTTTTAATATTTTAATGACATTTTTAGTATTTAAATGGCATTTTAGGAAGTTTAATGACACTTTTGAAATAATGACATTTCTCAAGTAATTTAATTGAACATTTTAATAATTTTAATGGCATTGTTTAGTAATTTAACTTTAGTTATTTAATGCAATTCAACTGTATTTTTGTAATTTAAAGGTATTTTTTTGTAACTTAATGTTTTTGTTTTTGGTAAAAATACAGCATTTTTTGTGATTTAATGGAATTTTTTGAAATTTAACTGCAGTTTTAAGTAATTTAATGACTGCTAATTTAATGGCATTTTTCATGTATTGTAATTAAACCTATTAGTACTTTAAATGGAGTTCTTTAGTAATTAAATGGCATTTTTAGTTATTTAATGGCATTTTTGTTTCGTAATTTAATTGCATTTTTATATATTTCTAAAGCGATATTTTTTAAAGTAAATTTGTGGTATGTTTAGGTATTTAATTGATTTTTTTTTTAATTTAAAAGTATTTTTTGGAATTGAATTGATTGTTTTTTGTAATTTATTGGCATGTTTTAGTTAAGCGTAAATTTTCTTTTGTAATTTAACGATTTTTTAGTGATTCGATAACCTTTTTTTAGTAATTCAATGACATTTTTGACTCATTTAATGGCATTTTTAAGTACATTAAAAATGTAATATAATTTTTAGTTATTTAATGTAATTCAATTGTATTTTTGTAATTTAAAGGCATTTTAATTATTAAATTAAATTTGTTTGTAACTTAATGTTTTTGTTTTGGTAAACATACAACATTTTTGTGATTTAATGGCATTTTTTGTCATTTAATGGCAATATTAAGTAATTTAATGACTGCTAATTTAATGGTATTTCTCATGTATTGCAATTAAACCCATTAGTAATTTAAATGGAATTCTAGTTATTTAATTGCATTTTTTAGTAATTTAATTGCATTTTTTAGATATTTCCAAAGCAATCTTTTTAAGTAAATTAATAGTATTTAATGGATATTTTCCTAATTTAAAATAATTCTTTGTAATTTAAATGCATTTTTTTGTAATTAATTGGAATTTTTTTAGTTATTTAACGTAAATTTTCTTTCGTAATGTAATGGCTTTTTCAGTGATTCAATTACTTTTTTGTAATTTAATGACTTTTTGACTAATTTAATGGCATTTTTAGTTATTTAATGTTAATTTTTCTTACTAATTGAATTAACTTTTTTTTAAAGTAATTTAATAGTATTTTTGAATAATTTAATGGAATTTTAAAGTAATTAAATGGCACTCTAGTAATTTAATGGCATTTTCTCGGTTAGTTAATAGAACTTTTTAGTAATTAAAATACATTATTTAGTACCTAATTGTCCTTCTTTAGTAATTTCATGGCATTTTAGTTATTTACTGCAATTTTTGTTTAGTTATTGAATGAACTTTTTTAGTAAATTAATGTTTTTTTTTCAAATAATTTAATGACATTATAAAGTAATTAAATGGCACTCTGGTAATTTAATGGCATTCTTCAGTAATTTCACAACATTTTCTCAGTTAGTTAATAAAACTTTTTAGTAATTAAAGTACATTATTTAGTACTCAATTGTCCTTCATTAATAATTTCACGGCGTATTTAGTTATTGACTGTTAATTTATCTTAGTAATTGAATGAATTATTTTTGTAATTTAATGATATTTTGGAATAATTTAATGACATTATAAAGTAATTAAATGGCACTCTGGTAACTTAATGGCATTCTTCAGTAATTTCATGGCATTTTCTCAGTTAGTTAATATAACTTTTTAGTAATTAAAATACATTATTTAGTACCCAATTTTCGTCCTTTAAATTCCATGGCATTTTAGTTATTAACTGTTAATTTGTCTTAATAATTTAAGGATTTTTTTTAGTACTTTAATGGCATTTTTGAATACATTAATGGCATTTTAAAGTAATTTAATGGAACTAATTTAATGGCATTCTTCAGTAATTTCATGGCATTTTCTGTTAGTAATATAACTTTTTAGTAACTAAAAAACATTATTTAGATTGTCCTTCTTTAGTAATTTCATGGCATTTTCTCAGTTAGTTAATAGAACTTTTTAGTAATTAAAAAACATTATTTAGGTTGTCCTTCTTTAGTAATTTCATGGCATTTTCTCAGTTAGTTAATAGAACTTTTTAATAATTAAAAGACACTATTTAGTAATTTCATAGCATTTTTCAGTAAGTTAAAATAACTTTAGTAATTAAAAACATTTATATTGTCCTTTAGTAATTGCATGGCATTTTCTCAGTTAGTTAATATAACTTTTTAGTAAATAAAATATATTTAGATAGTCCTTCTTTAGTAATTTCATGGCATTTTCTCTGTAAGTTAATATAACTTTTTAGTAATAAAAACACTTTTAGTGCCCAATTGCCCTCCTTCCTTAGTAATTTCATGGCATTTTTAGTTATTTACTGTTCATTTTTCTTGGTAATTGAATGAACTTTTTTAGTAATTTAATAGTATTTTGGAATAATTTAATGGCATTTTAAAGTAATTAAATAGCACTCTGGTCATCTAATGGCATTCTTCAGTCATTTCATGACATTATTTTCAGTTAGTTAAAATAACTTTTTAGTAATTAAAAGACATTATTTAGGTTGTCCTTTAGTAATTTCATGGTATTTCCTCAGTTATTTAATATTACTTTTTAGTAATTAAAATACATTATTTAGTACCCAATTTTTGTCCTTTAAATTCCATGGCATTTTAGTTATTAACTGTTAATTTGTCTTAATAATTTAAGGATTTTTTTTAGTACTTTAATGGCATTTTCAAATACATTAATGGCATTTTAAAGTAATTTAATGGAACTCTAGTAATTTAATGGCATTCTTCAGTAATTTCATGGCATTTTCTGTTAGTAATATAACTTTTTAGTAATTAAAAAACATTATTTAGATTGTCCTTCTTTAGTAATTTCATGGCATTTTCTCAGTTAGTTAATAGAACTTTTTAATAATTAAACGACACTATTTAGATTGTCCTTTAGTCATTTCATAGCATTTTTCAGTTAGTTAAAAAAACTTTAGTAATTAAAAACATTTATATTGTCCTTTAGTAATTTCATGGCATTTTCTCAGTTAGTTAATAGAACTTTTTAGTAATTAAAAAACATTATTTAGGTTGTCCTTCTTTAGTAATTTCATGGCATTTTCTCAGTTAGTTAATAGAACTTTTTAATAATTAAAAGACACTATTTAGTAATTTCATAGCATTTTTCAGTAAGTTAAAATAACTTTAGTAATTAAAACATTTATATTGTCCTTTAGTAATTGCATGGCATTTTCTCAGTTAGTTAATATAACTTTTTAGTAAATAAGATATATTTAGATAGTCCTTCTTTAGTAATTTCATGGCATTATCTCTGTAAGTTAATATAACTTTTTAGTAATAAAAACACTTTTAGTGCCCATTTGCCCTCCTTCCTTAGTAATTTCATGGCATTTTTAGTTATTTACTGTTCATTTTTCTTGGTAATTGAATGAACTTTTTTAGTAATTTAATAGTATTTTGGAATAATTTAATGGCATTTTAAAGTAATTAAATAGCACTCTGGTCATCTAATGGCATTCTTCAGTCATTTCATGACATTATTTTCAGTTAGTTAAAATAACTTTTTAGTAATTAAAAGACATTATTTAGGTTGTCCTTTAGTAATTTCATGGCATTTTCTCAGTTATTTAATATTACTTTTGAGTAATTCTAAAGACATTATTTAGGTTGTCCTTCTTTAGTCATTTTATGGCATTTCCTTGTGCTCCAGGTGTGTGCAGCACCTGGTGTGACGGTGAGGTAGGCGCTCCTGAAGCTGTAGCCCATGGTGTTGGCGCCCAGACAGATGTACATGCCGGCATCCTCCTTCTTGGCTCGCGTTATCAGCAGCTTGTTGAGATAAGATCCGTCGGGTCGGGACCAGACCTCCCCGGTGGGCAGAACCACAAAGTGATGGTCCCCCACCTGGATGACACAGCAGCTGCTTCTTAAAGTGCCAAGCCGGCGGTTCTACTGGTTCTGGTTCTGGGGGTATGTACCTCGATGGTGGAGTTGAACTTGCCCTCGTCTCCGGCTTCCACTCTCTTCAGCCACTGGATGACGGGCTTGACGTCGCTGCGCACTTTGCACTGCAGCGAGGTGGTTCCTCCGTAGTCCACGGTGGTGTTGACCGGGTGGGTGCCCGTCAGGATGGGCTTGGAGTTGGTGCGCTCTGGGGACGCACACACGCTCCAGTCAACACGGCAGCACAAGTGAGAAGCAAGCGATGTGGTGGTCAATGCGAGACGGTCGGTCGGGGGCTGCACGAGTGCTGCAGAGCTGCGGTTCATTGAGAGGCCAAAGGGAATTCCAACATACATACTGTGACATTGTAAGGCAGCATTTGGACAATCATGACTCTTTTTCACTGGATTCCAAAGGAAAAGTTCAACATTTGCCCTTCATGAACCACAGCTCCCTCAATACCAACAACACTCGTGCAGCCTTGAAGCGTGACGTCATCGCCGCCCTGCTGGATTGGAGGCAAGACACAAATACTCACTTGTTGTCAGATAGATGGTTGACCTGTGTTCAGTGCTGCAGCTATACAAGCTGTACACTGACTACTATTAAGTGTATCAAACTTTATGTTTATTATATATATATATATATAATAAAATGTAAACATATATATATTTAATAATGATCATCAAAATATAATATGTTAATATGTATATGAATCTAATTATACATATTGTAGACATTTATAATTATATATATACACAACATATATAGGTTTATATATCAATATTTGTTATATTACATTACATATAAATATCATTATAAATGAAACAAATATTTACATAAGATTGAAAGTAAATGTATACACATATGACACACACACATATATATATATATTCAGAATCATTACAACATAATAATTATATATATATAATATAATACATGTATAAATATACTTGTATGTACTGTACATATTTATAAAACATCATATATTTATGTGTATATATAAATATAATTATATATTAAATATATTGTGTATTTGTATATATGTATATTTCCATATATTACACACACATAATTATACTGTAATAATTATAATAGAAATATATATAACACCATATGTAAATAAGTATATACATATAATTATACATATTGTATATATTTATAATTGTGTACAAAACATATATTTATAAATAAATGCAAGTATAAATATGTATTTGATGTACAGTATATATTTCTAATTATGTATAAAACATATTTACATAAATCTAAATGTATGTTTACATACATATTTACATACATATATACACAATTATGACAAAATAGTTGAAACAATAATCATAATACGTTACTACTACTGTGTATATTCAAAATTAAACATAAAACATATATATTTATTATTATATCTTCCATTACTGTATATATTTATATATATCACAGACACACACAAATATATATATATATACATATATACATACTCACATATATATATACATACATATATATACATACACATATATAAATATATACATATATATATATAAATATATATATATATATATATACATATATATACATAGATATATATACATACACATATATATATATATATATATATATATATATATATATATACATATATATATACATACATATATATATATGTAGGTGTGGGAAAAAATCACAAGACTACTTCATCTCTACAGATCTGTTTCATGAGGGGTTCCCTCAATCTCCTGATGATTGAGGGAACCCCTCATGAAACAGTTCTGTAGAGATGAAGTAGTCTTGTGATTTTTTCCCACACCTACATATTGCGCTCTACCACGGTATCGAGCACTATTCTCCGGATAATCCAATCAAGACATACATATATATATATATATATACATACATACATATATACACACATATATACATACATAAATACGTATATATATATACACACATACATATATACACACACACATATCTATATATACACACACACACATACATATATACACACACACATATATATATATATATATGCAGTATATACATATCTATATATATATATACACACACACACACACACACACACACAAAAAACTCACGTATGACTTCCACTTTGTAGGTGGCGTTGATGTGGCCCGCCGGGTTGGTCACATGACAAGTGTATTTGCCGCTATGCTCCGGCGCCAGGCTCCTCAGACTCAGAGTCCACTTCTTCTTCCCGCCCGCCTCCTCGCCTTCGCCAGCGCCGCCTGCCTCGCTGCCCGCCAGCGGCCGGCCGTCCTTCAGCCACACGATGTCGGGCCGAGGGTTGCCGCTGGCGGCGCACTTGAGGCGCACGGAGCTGCCCACCGGCCGAGCGATGACGCGCTTCCTCATCTTGGCGGGCTGCGTGAAACGAGGCCGCACTGCGAGCCGACAGAACAGAAATGCTGACATCAGCTACCTTGGCTTGTCTTGCACACCTTCATTCAAAACCAATAGTGTACCGTACACACACTGTTGCAGGTGTTGGTATTGTTCTGAAAAGGGGGCGGTATAGTTTGGTTGGTAGAGTGGCCATGCCAGCTACTTCAGGGTTGCAGGTTCAATCCCCGCTTCCGCCATCCTAGTCACTGCCGTTGTGTCCTTGGGCAAGACACTTTACCCACCTGCTCCCAGTGCCACCCACGCTGCTTTAAATGTAAAAATTAAAAATTGGGTCTCACTATGTAAAGCGCTTTGAGTCACAAGAGAAAAAGCGCTATATAAATATAATTCACTTCACTTGACTTCACACAAAAGGACACGACACCACATGGTCGCACTTTTACTCGTCCTTATAAGTTGGATTGACTTGAAATTTCTCACACATCTCAATCACAGGTGATTGCCACTTCTAGTTCAACATTAGGTTTGAGTTGCTTAACGTCAGGACCAAATTCAACAAGTTCTCATCATTGTCTTGAGCCTGCTGGGTAATTTAGTCTCCAAAAAAGAATGGCAATAATATTGTTTGTCGGCAATAATTTGGAGGTCAATATATCATTGAGCAAAATTTGTTATCGGCCCAGGCCTAACCTGCAACTTACCATATTTCCGGGACGCTAGGTGACATCATACGCAAATACGGTGTTAGCTTTCACTGTTATGCTGATGACACCCAACTCTACATGCCCCTAAAGCTGACCAACACGCCGGATTGTAGTCAGCTGGAGGCGTGTCTTAATGAAATTAAACAATGGATGTCCGCTAACTTTTTGCAACTCAACGCCAAAAAAACGGAAATGCTGATTATCGGTCCTGCTAGACACCGAACTCTATTTAATAATACAACTCTAACATTTGACAACCAAACAATTAAACAAGGCGACACGGTAAAGAATCTGGGTATTATCTTCGACCCAACTCTCTCCTTTGAGGCACACATTAAAAGCGTTACTAAAACGGCCTTCTTTCATCTCCGTAACATCGCTAAAATTCGCTCCATTCTGTCCACTAAAGACGCTGAGATCATTATCCATGCGTTTGTTACATCTCGCCTCGACTACTGTAACGTATTATTTTCGGGTCTCCCCATGTCTAGCATTAAAAGATTACAGTTGGTACAAAATGCGGCTGCTAGACTTTTGACAAGAACAAGAAAGTTTGATCACATTACGCCTGTACTGTATATACCTTTATATACATATATACATACATATATACTGTATATACCTTTATATACATATATACATACATATATACTGTATATACCTTTATATACATATATACATACATATACTGTATATACCTTTATATACATATATACATACATATATACTGTATATACCTTTATATACATATATACATACATATATACCTATACTGGCTCACCTGCACTGGCTTCCTGTGCACTTAAGATGTGACTTTAAGGTTTTACTACTTACGTATAAAATACTACACGGTCTAGCTCCATCTTATCTTGCCGATTGTATTGTACCATATGTCCCGGCAAGAAATCTGCGTTCAAAGGACTCCGGCTTATTAGTGATTCCCAAAGCCCAAAAAAAGTCTGCGGGCTATAGAGCATTTTCCGTTCGGGCTCCAGTACTCTGGAATGCCCTCCCGGTAACAGTTCGCGATGCTACCTCAGTAGAAGCATTTAAGTCTCACCTTAAAACTCATTTGTATACTCTAGCCTTTAAATAGACTCCCTTTTTAGACCAGTTGATCTGCCGTTTCTTTTCTTTTTCTTCTATGTCCCACTCTCCCTTGTGGAGGGGGTCCGGTCCGATCTGGTGGCCATGTACTGCTCGCCTGTGTATCGGCTGGGGACATCTCTGCGCTGCTGGTCCGCCTACGCTTGGGATGGTTTCCTGCTGGCTCCGCTGTGAACGGGACTCTCGCTGCTGTGTTGGATCCGCTTTGGACTGGACTCTCGCGACTGTGTTGTATCCATTGTGGATTGAACTTTCACAGTATCATGTTAGACCCGCTCGACATCCATTGCTTTCCTCCTCTCCAAGGTTCTCATAGTCATTATTGTCACCGATGTCCCACTGGGTGTGAGTTTTCCTTGCCCTTATGTGGGCCTACCGAGGATGTCGTGGTGGTTTGTGCAGCCCTTTGAGACACTAGTGATTTAGGGCTCTATAAGTAAACATTGATTGATTGATTGATTGACCTAAAATCATTTATTACTCTCAAAACTCGACAGTGCACCTTATAACCCGGTGTGCCTAACTAACGTAAGGAATAAGTTTGGTTGAGCTTACCCACCTCAAAGCTATTTTATTTGGTACATACCAATGAGTTACCATGAATTGATTAACGTGGACCCCGACTTAAACAAGTTGAAAAACTTATTGGGGTGTTACCATTTAGTGGTCAAGATAGGCGCCAGCACCCCCCGCGACCCCAAAAAAGGGAATAAGCGGTAGAAAATGGATGGATGGATGTACGGAATATCTACTGTTCTATGCAGTCTACTAATAAAAGTCTCAATCAACATGGTTTAATAATAAGTGTGACCAGTAGATGGCAGTCAAACATCAGAGATATGTTGAGGCTGCACCGTTTGATGTGCTTCAACATACAAGTATTATTATGCTGTGTGTATAAGGTAAGACATTATCTGGCGTTTTGTTTCGCAATATTATGCAAACACAACTTTTTTTAAATTCTGGTACCTGCTGATCTGTATTTGGCATCTGCATAAATCCTGAAAAATTGCTTGCGACCGCCTTTGTAGTCCGTAAGCTTCTTCTTTTTCTCTATCTTCTTGTTATGAAACATTTATCCTCCACTGTTGCCATTTCTAATATAAAGTAGTGTAAAGTTCTTACTTATATCTGTCAGTACACTCGCCATGAAAGAGCTAAAACATACCGGTGTAGTGAGTTTACTTTATTCACCCAAGGAACTTTAGTTATTAGAGAGTTCCGGTCGAACGGTTATTCACATGACACATTTCTGGCGTGGTTGTTTCCGGGTGAGGAGATGCTGCTCCGTTATTGATTGAAGTAAAGTCTGAATGTCATTAAAAGAGTTTGCACCATTTTTGACACTTCTTCCACTCCCGTCCTTGCACGCTACACCGCTACAACAAAGATGACGGGGAGAAGACGCTGCTTAAGGTGAGCCACGTAAATAAGACCTCCCAACAAAAGGCGCATCCGAAAGAGACTGTCAGAAAGTGGCTTGAAGATGATGTGTAAAACATCATCGATGCAACATTTTGAGCAAAGAACCACCATAACATGTTATGTAGACCACAAGGAAGTATTTTACATCTAGAGAAAAAAATTAAATAATATTACTCCTTTAATGTGCCTAATAATCCGGAGCGCCTTATGTATGAAAAACGATCAAAAATAGACCATTCATCGGCAGTGCGCCTTATATATAAAAAAAAGACCAAATATAGAACCATTCATCGCAGTGTGCCTTATAATCCGGTGCGCCTTATAAATGAAAAACGGTCAAAAATTGACCATTCATCAGCAGTGCGCCTTATAATCGGGTTCGCCTTATAAATGAAAAACGATCAAAAATAGACCATTTCTCGGCAGTGGGCCTTATAATCCGGTGCGCTTTATATATGAATGAAAATCAAACAGACCATTCAATCGGCAGTGGGCCTTATAATTCGGTGCGCCTCGTATATGAAAAAATATCAAAAATAGACCATTAATCGACAGTGCGCTTTATTTATGAAAAACAATCAAAAATCGACCATTCGTAGGCGGTGCGCCTTATAAACCGGTGTGCCTTACTTATGAGAAACGATCAAAATTAGACCCTTTATGGGCAGTGAGCCTTATCTATGAAAAACGATCAAAAATTGACCATCGGCAGTGCGCTTTATAAACCGGTGCGCCTTCTATAGGAAAAACGATCAAAAACAGACCATTCGCTGGCAGTGCACTTTATAACCCGGTGCTCCTTATATGAAAAAAGATCAAAAATAGACCAATCATCGGCAGTGCGCTTAATGCGTGAAAAAAGATTTTTTCTAAAATAGACCAGTCGTCGGCGGTGCGCCTTATAATCCGGTGCGTCTTATATATGAAAAACTATCAAAAATAGACCATTCATCAGCAGTGCGCCTTATAGTCCGGTGTGCTGTATATATGAATTTTTTTTTTTTAAAGACCATTAATCGGCAGTGCGCCTTATACATGAAAAGCGATCAAAAATAGACCATTCATCGGCAGTGCTCCTTACAGTCCGGTGTGCCCTATATACGAAAAAACTTTTGAAAATAGACCATTCATTGGCAGTGATCGTTATAATCCGGCGCGCTGTATATATGAAAAAATAATTTTTTTAAAGACCATTTATTGGCAGTGCGCCTTATATATGAAAAACGATCAAAAATGGACCATTCATCTGCAGTGAGCCTTAAAACCCGCCTTATATATGAAAACAATTTTTTTAAAATGGGCCATTCATTGGCAGTGCGCCTTTTAGTCCGGTGCACTGTATGTATGAAAAAATGTTTTTTAAAAAGCCCATTAATCGGCAGTGTGCCTTATATATGAAAAACGGTCAAAAATAGACCATTCATCTACAGTGCGCCTTAAAATCTGGTGCGCCTTATATATGGAAAAATATTTTTTTTTAAATGGACCATTCTTCGGCAGTGCGCCTTATAAACCGGTGTGCCATACATATGAGAAACGATCAAAAATAGACCCTTTATCTGCAGTGCGCCTTATCTATGGAAAACGATCAAAAATGGACCATCGGCAGTGCGCTTTATAATCCGGTGCGCCTTCTTTAGGAAAAACTATCAAAAATTGACCATTCTTCACCATCATAGTCCGGTGCACTGTATGTATGAAAAAATGTTTTTTAAAAAGCCCTATATACGAAAAAACTTTAGAAAATAGACCATTCATTGGCAGTGATCGTTAAAATCCGGTGCACTGTATATATGAAAAAATATTTTTTTTAAAAGCCCATTAATCGTCAGTGCGCCTTATATATGAAAAACGATCAAAAATGGACCATTCATCTGGAGTGAGCCTTAAAATCCGGTGCGCCTTATATATGAAAAAATATATTTTTTAAATGGACCATTCATTGGCAGTGAGCCTTATAGTCCGGTGCACTGTATGTATGAAAAAACGTTTTTTAAAAAGCCCATTAATCGGCAGTGTGCCTTATATATGAAAAACGATCAAAAATAGACCATTCATCTGCAGTGCGCCTTAAAATCTGGTGCGCCTTATATATGAAAAAAAAATTTTTTTAAGTGGACTATTCTTCGGCGGTGCGCCTTATAAACCGGTGTGCCATACATATGAGAAACGATCAAAAATAGACCCTTTATCTGCAGTGCGCCTTATCTATGGAAAACGATCAAAAATGGACCATCGGCAGTGCGCTTTATAATCCGGTGCGCCTTCTTTAGGAAAAACTATCAAAAATTGACCATTCTTCACCATCATAGTCCGGTGCACTGTATGTATGAAAAAATGTTTTTTAAAAAGCCCTATATACGAAAAAACTTTAGAAAATAGACCATTCATTGGCAGTGATCGTTATAATCCGGTGCGCTGTATATATGAAAAATTATTTTTTTTAAAGACCATTTATTGGCAGTGCGCCTTATATATGAAAAACGATCAAAAATAGACCATTCATCAGCGGTGCGCCTTATAGTCCGGTGTGCCTTGTATATGAAAAACGCTCGAAAATAGACCATTCATTGGCAGTGAGCATTATAATCTGGTGTGCTGTATATATGAAAAAAATATTTTTTTAAAAGACCATTAATCGGCAGTGCGCCTTATACATGAAAAGCGATCAAAAATAGACCATTCATCGGCAGTGCTCCTTACAGTCCGGTGTGCCTTATATACGAAAAAACGTTCGAAAATAGACCATTCATTGACAGTGAGCGTTATAATCCGGTGCGCTGTATATATGAAAAAATATTTTTTTAAAAGACCATTTATTGGCAGTGTGCCTTATATATGAAAAACGATCAAAAATGGACCATTCATCTGCAGTGAGCCTTAAAATCCGGTGTGCCTTATATATGAAAAAATATATTTTTTAAATGGACCATTCATTGGCAGTGAGCCTTATAGTCCGGTGCACTGTATGTATGAAAAAACGTTTTTTAAAAAGCCCATTAATCGGCAGTGTGCCTTATATATGAAAAACGATCAAAAATAGACCAATCATCTGCAGTGCGCCTTAAAATCTGGTGCGCCTTATATATGGAAAAATATTTTTTTTAAATGGACTATTCTTCGGCGGTGCGCCTTATAAACCGGTGTGCCATACATATGAGAAACGATCACAAATAGACCCTTTATCTGCAGTGCGCCTTATCTATGGAAAACGATCAAAAATGGACCATCGGCAGTGCGCTTTATAATCCGGTGCGCCTTCTATAGGAAAAACGATCAAAAATTGACCATCGGCAGTGCACTTTATAATCCGGTGCGCCTTCTATAGGAAAAACGATCAAAAACAGACCATTCGTCGGCAGCGCGCTTTATAACCCGGTGCTCCGTATTAATGAAAAAAGATCAAAAATAAACCAATCATCGACAGTGCGCCTTATGTGTGAAAAAAGATTTTTGGAAAAATAGACCAGTCAGTGGCGGTGCGCCTTATAATCCGGTGCGTCTTATATATGAGAAACGATCAAATATAGACCATTCATCGGCAGTGCGCCTTTTAGTCCGGTGTGCCTTATATACGAAAAGCGTTCGAAAATAGACCATTCATTGGCAGTGAGCCTTATAATCCGGTGCGCTGTATATATGAAAAAATGTTTTTAAAAAGAGACAATTCATCTGCAGTGCGCTTTAAAGTCCAGTGCGCCTTATATATGAAAAAAAATATTTTTTTAAACAGACCATTCTTCATCAGTGCACCTTATAAACCGGTGTGCCTTACATATGAGAAAAAATTGGACCCTTTATCGGTAGCGCGCTTTATAATCTGGTGCGACTTCTATGGTAAAAACGATCAAAAACAGACCATTCGTCGGCAGCGCGCTTTATAACCCGGTGCTCCGTATTAATGAAAAAAGATCAAAAATAAACCAATCATCGACAGTGCGCCTTATGTGTGAAAAAAGATTTTTGGAAAAATAGACCAGTCAGCGGCGGTGCGCCTTATAATCCGGTGCGTCTTATATATGAGAAACGATCAAATATAGACCATTCATCGGCAGTGCGCCTTATAGTCCGGTGTGCCTTATATACGAAAAGCGTTCGAAAATAGACCATTCATTGGCAGTGAGCCTTATAATCCGGTGCGCTGTATATATGAAAAAATGGGTTTAAAAAGAGACAATTCATCTGCAGTGCGCTTTAAAGTCCAGTGCGCCTTATATATGAAAAAAAATATTTTTTTAAGCAGGCCATTCTTCATCAGTGCGCCTTATAAACCGGTGTGCCTTACATATGAGAAACGATCAAAAATTAGACCCTTTATCGGTAGCGTGCCTTCTCCATTGAAAAACGATCAAAAATAGACCATTCGTCTGCATTGCGCTTTAAAATCCGGTGCGCTTTATATATGAAAAAATATTTTTTTTAAACAGACCATTTTTCATCAGTGCACCTTATAAACCGGTGTGCCTTACATATGAGAAAAAATTGAACCCTTTATAATCTGGTGCGACTTCTATGGTAAAAACGATCAAAAATAGACCATTCGTCGGCAGTGCACTTTATAACCCGGTGCTCCTTATATATGAAAAAAGATAAAAAAATAGACCAATCATCAGCGGTGCGCCTTATGTGTGAAAAAATATATTTTTTAAAATAGACCAGTCGTCTGCGGTGCGCCTTATAATCCGGTGCGTCTTATATGTGAAAAACGATCAAAAATTGCCCATTGGCAGTGCGCTTTCAAATCCGGTGCGCCTTCTATGGGAAAAACGATCAAAAATAGACCATTCGTCGGCAGTGCACTTTATAACCCGGTGCTCCTTATATATGAAAAAAGATCAGAAATAGACTAATCATCGGCAGTGCGCCTTATAGTCCGGTGTGCCTTATACACGAAAAACGTTCGAAAATAGAACATTCGTTGGCAGTGAGCTTTATAATCCGGTGCGCCTTATATATGAAAACAATATTTTTTTGAAAGACCATTAATCGGCAGTGCGCCTTATATATATGAAAAACGGTCAAAAATAGACCATTCATCTGCAGTGCGCCTTAAAATCCGGTGCGCCTTATATGTGAAAACAGAATTTTTTTGAATGGCCCATTCTTCGGCAGTGCGCCTTATAAACCGGTGTGCCTTATCTATGAAAAACGATCAAAAATTGACCATCAGCTGCGCTTTATAATCTGGTGCGCTTTATATATGAAAAAAGATAAAAAATAGACCAGCCATCGGCAGTGCGCCTTATGTGTGAAATTTTTTTTTTTTAAATAGGCCAGTCATCGGCGGTGCGCCTTATGTACGAAAATACGTTCGAAAATAGACCATTCATTGGCAGTGATCTTTATAATCCGGTGCGCTGTATATATGAAAAAATATTTTTTTAAAAGACCATTAATCGCTAGTGCGCCTTATAAATGAAAAACGATCAAAAATAGACCATTCATCTGCAGTGCGCCTTAAAGTCCGGTGCGCCTTATATATGAAAAAACATTTTTTGAATGGACCATTCATCGGCAGTGCGCCTTCTAGTCCGGTGAGCCTTATGTAGGAAAAACACTCGAAAATAGACCATTCATTGGCAGTGAGCATTATAATCCGGTGCGCTGTATATATGAAAAAATATTTTTTTAAAAGACCATTCATCTGCAGTGCACCTTATAATCCGGTATGCCTTATGTGTGAACAATTTTTTTTTCAATAGACCGTTCATTGCCGGTGCGCCTTATATATGAAAAGAGATTTTTAAAGATTACACCATTCTTCGGCAGTGCGCCTTATAATCCGGTGCGCCTTATATGTGAAAGGAGATTATTAAAGAATACACCATTCTTCGGCGGTGCGCCTTATAATCCGGTGCGCCTTATATGTGAAAAGAGATTTTAAATAAATAGATCATTCATCGGCAGTCGCCTTAGACCATTCATCTGCAGTGCACCTTATAATCCGGTATGCCTTATGTATGAAAAAAAATTTTCCCAATAGATCGTTCATTGCCGGTGCGCCTTATATATGAAAAGAGATTTTTAAAGAATACACCATTCTTCGGCGGTGCGCCTTATAATCCGGTGCGCTTTATATGTGAAAAGAGATTTTTAAAGAATGCACCATTCTTCGGCGGTGCGCCTTATAATCCGGTGCGCCTTATATGTGAAAAGAGATTTTAAATAAACAGGTTATTCATCGGCAGTCGCCTTAGACCATTCATCTGCAGTGCACCTTATAATCCGGTGTGCCTTATGTATGAACAATTTTTTTTTTCAATAGATCGTTCATTGCCGGTGCGCCTTATATATGAGAAGAGATTTTTTTAAAGTACACCGTTCTTCGGCAGTGCGCCTTATATGTGAAAAGAGATTTTAAATAAATAGATCATTCATCGGCAGTCGCCTTAGACCATTCATCTGCAGTGCACCTTATAATCCGGTATGCCTTATGTATGAAAAAAAAATTTCCAATAGATCGTTCATTGCCGGTGCGCCTTATATATGAAAAGAGATTTTTAAAGAATACACCATTCTTCGGCAGTGCGTCTTATAATCCGGTGCGCCTTATATGTGAACGGAGATTATTAAAGAATACACCATTCTTCGGCGGTGCGCCTTATAATCCGGTGTGCCTTATATGTGAAAAGAGATTTTAAATAAATAGATCATTCATCGGCAGTCGCCTTAGACCATTCATCTGCAGTGCACCTTATAATCCGGTATGCCTTATGTATGAAAATTTTTTTTTCCAATAGATCGTTCATTGCCGGTGCGCCTTATATATGAAAAGAGATTTTTAAAGAATACACCATTCTTCGGCAGTGCGCCTTATAATCCGGTGCGCCTTATATGTGAAAAGAGATTTTGAATAAATAGATCATTCATCGGCAGTCGCCTTAGACCATTCATCTGCAGTGCACCTTATAATCCGGTATGCCTTATGTGTGAACAATTTTTTTTTCAATAGATCGTTCATTGCCGGTGCGCCTTATATATGAAAAGAGATTTTTAAAGAATACACCATTCTTCGGCAGTGCGTCTTATAATCCGGTGCGCCTTATATGTGAAAGGAGATTATTAAAGAATACACCATTCTTCGGCGGTGCGCCTTATAATCCGGTGCGCCTTATATGTGAAAAGAAATTTTAAATAAATAGATCATTCATCGGCAGTCGCCTTAGACCATTCATCTGCGGTGCACCTTATAATCCGGTATACCTTATGTATGAATTTTTTTTTTTCCAATAGATCGTTCATTGCCGGTGCGCCTTATATATGAAAAGAGATTTTTAAAGAATACACCATTCTTCGGCAGTGCGCCTTATAATCCGGTGCGCTTTATATGTGAAAGGAGATTATTAAAGAATACACCATTCTTCGGCGGTGCGCCTTATAATCCGGTGCGCCTTATATGCGAAAAGAGATTTTAAATAAATAGGTCATTCATCGGCAGTCGCCTTAGACCATTCATCTGCAGTGCACCTTATAATCCGGTGTGCCTTATGTATGAACAATTTTTTTTTTCAATAGATCGTTCATTGCCGGTGCGCCTTATATATGAGAAGAGATTTTTTTAAAATACACCATTCTTCGGCAGTGCGCCTTATATGTGAAAAGAGATTTTAAATAAATTGATCATTCATCGGCAGTCGCCTTAGACCATTCATCTGCAGTGCACCTTATAATCCGGTATGCCTTATATATGAATTTTTTTTTTCCCAATAGATCGTTCATTGCCGGTGCGCCTTATATATGAAAAGAGATTTTTAAAGAATACACAATTCTTCGGCAGTGCGCCTTATAATCCGGTGCGCCTTATATGTGAAAAGAGATTTTAAATAAATAGATCATTCATCGGCAGTCGCCTTAGACCATTCATCTGCAGTGCACCTTATAATCCGGTATGCCTTATGTGTGAACAATTTTTTTTTCAATAGATCGTTCATTGCCGGTGCGCCTTATATATGAAAATAGATTTTTAAAGAATACACCATTCTTCGGCAGTGCGTCTTATAATCCGGTGCGCCTTATATGTGAAAGGAGATTATTAAAGAATACACCATTCTTCGGCGGTGCGCCTTATAATCCGGTGCGCCTTATATGTGAAAAGAGATTTTAAATAAATAGATCATTCATCGGCAGTCGCCTTAGACCATTTGTCGGCAGTGCGCTCTTTAATCCGGTACACCCTATGGTCCGGAAAATACGGCAACTTAAAGTCTAAAAAATGACTCTTGCCTTAAAACACTCAAGCTGAGGAGTTATTTCAAGGTGGTCGCCTCAGTTGGAGAAGAAGAAGAAAAAGAAGATGAAGAAGAAGAAGAAGTCTGGGCTGCACACGCGTGTTATCGCAGCGCGGCGTAAACAAGCAGAGGGGAAGAGTTATGTGACACCTTCTTATAAATGTCTCTCCACTGGCCGAGATCGCCCCGACAAAACATTCCCGGAAGGCTTTCAAGTCTCGCCTTTTGTCCCTCGCGCCTCGCAGAGACGCTACGGGAGCGCAGACCGCTCCGAATAAGACGTTGACCAGAGGAGGAGTTTTGCTTGTTTGGACAGCGAGGCCCAGATAAATTCTGCGGGGGAAAACACGCAGGCGGAAAAAAAAAAAAAAAAAAAGAGCAGATTTATGTTGTTTAACATGAATGGAAGCAAAGGGGAGGTGAGCAAGGAGCAGATGGAGAGGGAGGTTCACAGAGGGGTCGGGAGGAAAGAGCTGCTGAGAAAGTGATGAAGAAGAGGAGGACAAATGGTGCAAAGAGAGAGAAATGTGAGACATCCTACGTCTCACAAGTCATGGCAGCAACACCTGCGACCTCACTGAAGGATCAACCTCTTAAGGCCCAAGCTGTTTGTTTACATACTTTTTTTTTTTTTTTCTCTTTGCTATTTTGGCTTATTGGACCATAATTAGAATAAAAATTGAGCATCATCTTTTCGCATGATAAACTTAGTCCATAAGTACACAAACGTGTACTTCATGTTTAGTGACATGCTAATTCTTATTCATACACCTTTTCCCCCCAAATTCCATTGTATGTTATACTCTTCTGACACCACCAGATGGCAGTATAAGTGTCCACATAAGTGGCCATTAGACCCCAATTCGGTAGTCTACACAATTTTGAAAATAAGAGCTAAAAGGTGCTGTCCACACATGTGGCTACTAAGCCTTTAGAGGTTTTAAAGCAGCATTCAAAAGGTCAGTGCAATCAAGTGTCGTTTAGAATTACCGAGCTTCAGGGAAAGTTCTGGAGCGTGTTCCGATCCACTGCCTGCAGCTCTGGAGCCCGAATCATCTGGATGGAAGAAGACAGGAAGAAGAGACGCGTAAGTCACCACCTAACATAACCAGAAATCATCACCATAATCAACGTACGGCTGGGCGATATATCTAATATATTCGCCTAGATATATGCTTGAAAATGTGATATCGGAAATGATCAGTATCGGTTTCAAAAAATAAAACTTGTGACTTTTTAAAACGCCGCTGTATGGAGTTGTACACGGACGTAGGGAGAAGTACAGCGTGCAGGCCCAGTCACGTAATATCTACGGCTTTTCACACACACACACATACAAGTGAATGCAAGGCACACTTGGTCAACAGCCATACAGGTCACACTGAGGGTGGCCGTACAAACAACTTTAACACTGTTACAAATATGCGCCACACTGTGAACCCACACCCAACAAGAATGAAAAACACATTTTGGGAGAACATCCGCACCGTAACACAACATAAAAACAACAAAACAAATACCCAGAACCCCTTGCATCACTAACTCTTTCGGAACACTACAAAAAAAACCCCATTATCAGACATCTCTATACTCGATATGTACCTGGTTTGTCTCTGTGCGATATAAAAAATGACTATATTGTGATATTGGAGTATATGTTCTCATGCAGTTGCTTTAGCTGCGGGCATTACGCTACAGGCTCTTCTCACTCTTTCTTGTCACAGAGACGTAAAACAAGCGCACCTTGTTACATACGTCACATACTGTCGCCATACTTGCCAACCTTCACCATTTTCCCGAGAGACTCCTAAATTTCAGTGCCCCCGCCCAAAGTCTCCCAGGGCAACCATTCTCCCAAAATTTCTCCCGATTTCCACCTGGACGACAATATCCGGGGTGTGCCTTAAGGGCGCTACCTTTATCTTCCTCTACAACCTGTCATCACATCAGCGTTTCTACAATACAAACAGCGTGCTGGCCAAGAAACACGACCTGTGCCACTTTTACACACACAAGTGAATGCAACGCATACTTGGTCAACAGCCATACAGGTCACACTGAGGGTGGCCGTATAAACAACTTTAACACTGTTACAAATATGCGCCACACTGTGAACCCACACCCAACAAGAATGACAAACACATTTGGGGAGAACACGCGCACCGTAACACAACATAAACACAACAGAACAAATACCCAGAACCCCTTGCAGCTCCAACTCTTCCGGGACGCTACGATATACAGCCCCGCTACCACCAAATATTAAAAAAGTGTTCCTGTATGACATTCTGACTATAAAATGTCATTTGTGTCCAAAAAAATTGAGGTCTTTTTAAAGTACACAACTAATTTAATGCAATAAATGTAGAGTTTTGACAGCACTAATTGTTACTGATATATATTCACTGTTGCAAGCGGCCATAACGGCGATGTTGCCCTCCATGAAAACAAGTTTGATGCCCCTGATCTATAATGACAAAAACTGATGCCATTTGAATAAAAATGATGGTACTGGAATCGAACACACGGATGTTATATAGTAAAGCAGGCACGCTGTTGGTGGATCATCGCTTGTTTCATCTGACATCACATGGACAAAGATAAGACCTTCTGGAGGAAGGTTCTGTGGTTAGATGTAACAAAAATCA
Organism: Nerophis ophidion; assembly: GCF_033978795.1. Classification (NCBI taxonomy): domain Eukaryota; kingdom Metazoa; phylum Chordata; class Actinopteri; order Syngnathiformes; family Syngnathidae; genus Nerophis; species Nerophis ophidion. Next base: position 2,254,559 of record NC_084639.1, on the reverse strand, counting down.
GCTGTTTGTCCACAATACCCAGCTATATGTTTGGAAGGGAAAAGGCGAGTGCTTTAATCCCAGGAACACCATGACTACCGTCAAGCATGGTGATTGTAGTATTTCCAGAATTATTCTAGTAAATGTGTCTAATAACATCTGAATCGCTCCCACTGCAATCGCCTTTTGTTTTTTTTACTTTTTTTGTTTTTTATTCAAGGCCTTCACTCTAAATTTCCTCATCCACGAATATTTCATCCTCGCTCAAATTAATGGGGAAATCGTCGCTTTCTCGGTCCGAATAGCTCTTAATGCTGGTGGCCATGATTATAAACAATGTACAGATGTGAGGAGCCCTACAACCCGTGACGTCACGCGCACATCGTCTGCTACTTCCGGTACAGGCAAGGCTTTTTTATTAGCGACCAACAGTTTCAAACTTTATCGTGGATGTTCTTTACTAAATCCATCCATCCATCCATCCATTTTCTACCGCTTATTCCCTTTCGGGGTCGCGGGGGGCGCTGACGCCTATCTCAGCTACAATCGGGCGGAAGGCAGGGTACACCCTGGACAAGTCGCCACCTCATCGCAGGGCTCTACTAAATCCTTTCAGCAAAAATATGGCGAAATGATCAAGTATGAGACATAGAATGGACCTGCTATCCCCGTTTGAATAAGAACATCTCATTTCAGTAGGCCTTTAATGTGCTATTGTCATTAATATGGAATCACCAACTCAGCTTCTACAGTCAAACACAGCTTAATGACAAAGAAATCCAGCTATGGTAGTCGGCTCTATAAAGTTACAAATAGGCATGTAGTTTAAAATCCGTCAGCACGATATTTCAGGTGAAAAACGTGAATTAAAAACCTAACTCGAGCAGAAATACAATCGATCTCCTCACCCTGTCTCCAGGCTACTTCCTGCTACCGCCTTATAATCACCACTAATTGGACCGCGGCGGTCACGTGACCAGGGAGAGTGCCAGAGCTCCCGAAGAGTAAAACAGAGCAAGAGCATACCAGTCACTTCCTGCTATAACTAAAGCTGATTGGACGGTGGTGGTCACGTGACTAGGAAGAGCGCAAAGAGTAAATAAAAAGGCAAGAGCCTAATAGTCTCCGCAAAGGTATTTGACACCTGCGTTACACACACACACACACACACACACACACACACAGACACACACACTTAATGACACACAAACACACACACACGTGCGCGCACACACACACACACACACACACTTAATGACACACACACACGCACACACAGAAACATATTGACACACACACAAACATTTTCACACACACTTAATGACACACACACAAACACACATTCACACACACGCACAAACACACACAGAAACATATTGACACACACACACAAACATTTTCACACACACTTAATGACACACACACACAAACACACATTCACACACACGAACAAACACACGAAAACATATTGACGCACACACAAACATTTTCACACACACAAACACACACACAAACATACTGACACACACACAAACATTTTCACACACACACACACAGAAACATATTCACACACGCATACACACTTAATGACACACACACACACACACGTAAACATAATGACACACACACACCCTTAATGACACACAAACACACGCACACACAGAAACACATTGACATACACACACAAACATTTTCACACACACAAACGCACATTCACACACACGCACAAACACACAAAAACATATTGACCCACACACAAACATTTTCACACACACAAACACACACAGAAACATACTGACACACACACAAACATTTTCACACACACACATACACACACACACAAACATATTCACACACACACACACACGCACACACACAAATACAGAAACATATTGACACACACGCACACACACTTAATGACACACACACACACACAATCATTTTCACACACACACGTAAACATAATGAAACACACACCCTTAATGACACAAACACACGCACACACAGAAACACATTGACATACACACACAAACATTTTCACACACACACACAGAAACATATTGATACACACACACACTTAATGACACACACACACACACACACGCACACACATGCAGAAACACACGCACGCACAGAAACACATTGACACACACACTTAATGACACACCCACAAACACAAACAAACATTTTCACACACACACACTTATTGACACACACCCAAACACACACACACACGCACACACAGAAACATAATGATACACACACACACACACAAACACACGCACACAAAGAAACATATTGACACACACACGCAAACATTTTCACACACACACACACACACATGCAGAAACATAATGATACACACACACACACTTATTGACACACACACAAACACACACAGACACACACACACACTTATTGACACACACACAAACAGACGGAAACAGAAACATATTGAGACACACACACACACACACACACACACACTAGATATATGTTTAACAGCTGTTTGCATGCTTGGAAACATGAGTCCCAAATGTCTAGTATGTGTGTGTGTGTGTGTGTGTGTGTGTGCGTGTGTGTGTGTGTGTGTGTGTGTGTGTGTGTGTGTGTGTGTGTGTCTCAATATGTTTCTGTTTCCGTCTGTTTGTGTGTGTGTCAATAAGTGTGTGTGTGTGTGTCTGTGTGTGTTTGTGTGTGTGTGTGACCAGAGGGGCCAGTATTTTCCTAAAGGGTCATGTCCTCCCAGAAGTGACTAAAGAGACACAGGATATGTGGCCACAACCTGTGTGAAAAAGGCGGGTGTTGGCGGTCCCGGCGTCTCAGCCAGAAGCAGCCGCCATGACGCCAGAAGCAGCCGCCATGACGCCAGAAGCAGCCGCCATGACGCCACAACACACCCACAACACCACCCTTACTTCTCTACAACTTTACTTTTTTTTTCTCACAAAAAGCGTAGAGGGTGGAACCTCGATTGACAAACCCTTTATTGTAGGACATTTTCAAATGACTAAACTATGCTATTTTGTACCAACGTTTCATGCACCCATTGTGTGCCCGGCAGCACATCCATCATGGGCAGGCTACTCTGTGTGTTTTAGTCTACTGAATAAGATTCTAGTTTTGCTGGCTCAATATGAGTCTAAAGAAAGCGATAAACAAGCAATGTGTGGTTTGAACCTTTTTTTTGGAAGCATCCACAGCATTGTCGACACTGCCTCCCACTGTCTTCCGTCACACAAAAAGAAGTATCCGACCAGGTAAAGTGGATTTGATCTTTCTTTCTAATTGTTGCAGCCACCTGTCCGTTAAAGGTAAGGAGTTTTGTGACTTTAAAGTGTGAGTGTGTGTGTGTTGGCAGGGTGGCTGAAAAATGAGGACCGTTCAGCCAAATCAGGAGTGACCTAACCTTTTGACTTGGGCAAAAAAACACTTGGTCGAGGGCCAAAAGACGACTGTATGTAAAGCAACTAATATTAATATTAATATATATATATATATATATATATATATATATATATATATATACACATATATACATATATACATATATATATACATATACATACATACATACATATATATATGTATACCATACATATATATATATATATATATATATATATATATATATATATATATATATATATATATATATATATATATATATACACATATATGTATGGGTGTGAAAAATCACAAAACTACTTCATCTCTACAGAACTGTTTCATGAGGGGTTCCCTCAAAATCTCCTGATGATTGAGGGAACCCCTCATGAAACAGTTCTGTAGAGATGAAGTAGTCATGTGATTTTTCCCACACCTACATATTGCGCTCTACCATGGTATCAAGCATTATTCTCTGGATAATCCAATCAAGATATATATATATATATATATATATACATATATATATATTTACCTCAGAAGGCTGCAAATACAAAAGAGGCATTGAATTTTTTATTTAAATTTTATTTGATATGCCAGAGATATTGTTTAATTATTAGGGACCGAATGTCCCTTTGGGACAGAGGACCCTATTGTATTTCCAAGGTTTTATTATTATTATACCGGCGCGTCTTTGAGCTGTAATTTGACCCCCTTAACATGCTTCAAAACTTACCAAATTTTACACACACTTCAGGACTGGCAAAAAAAAAAAAAACTCCAATACTCAAAATTGCGCTCTAGCGCCCCCTAAGAAAAAACACAGACAAAATTGCTTGTAACTTCCGTTAGGAATGTCGTAGAGACATGAAACAAAAACCTCTATGTAGGTCTGACTTAGACCTAAATTTCATACACTGACGTCCTTCAGCAAAAATCAACAGGAAGTTGGCAAAAACCCCATCAAAACAAAAGTTTCCTAAAAAAATATCATTTTTGCCTCTTTGAGCTGTAATTTGACCCCCTTAAAATGCTTCAAAACTTACCAAACTGGACACACACTTCAGGGCTGGCGAAAATTGCGATCTAATAAAAAAACAAAAACAAAAAACCAACCCAAAACTTAAAATTGCGCTCTAGCGCCCCCTATGAATAAAACACAGACAAAACTGCTCCTAGGAAGAAAACACAGACAAAACGGCTTGGAACTTCCGGTAGGAATGTCGTAGAGGCATGAAACAAAAACTTCTATGTAGGTCTCACTTAGACCTACATTTCATTCATTGACATCCTTCAGCAAAAATCAACAGAAGTTTTCAATTACCCCTTCCAAACAAAAGTTTTGTAAAAACCCGTCACCTTATTTCAAACATGATCTCCTCTGAGTGCGTTTGTTGTCTCGGCTTCAAACTTGCACAGGAGAGAGAGTGAACCCTTCTGATTAAAAGTTGCGAAAAGCTCTGGTTTTGATTTTACGAGCCTTCAAAGAACTGCTGCTGCTGCGCTGCTGCCGTAACAAGATGGCCGCTTGAAAGCAGGAAGCACCAGCGTGACCGCACAATGCAGAGAAGGTAGGTAACGTGCAGGTAAAGATATGTTGAATGGGTAAAGGCAGGAAACACCAGCAAAAGTCGGTCCGGTCCATCGCTGCTTGCAGCTTTAATATTATCATTATTTAAAACTCAATTTTGCATGTCGCTTTAAAGTTATATAAGCTTTTGGCCCACTCTGTGTTTGAGTTTGATACCCCTGCTGTACAACATTCATGTGTTCAGTATTCATGTTCACATTGTTTCTAATGGAGACATTTGCTTAACTATACAAACTTTCCTTCTTAAGAACCCTGATCAAGAACCAATTAAGGTTGTAAATTGAGGTTCTATTGTCACACACACACACACACACACACACACACACACACACACACACACACACACACACACACACACACACACAGTGTGATTTATGCACTGGCTGTGCAGCCTGATGGAAGTCATTATCTCCATCCTCCATTGAGACGTGAGAGGAGCGACATGAAGGCCACAGCAAATGAAGGCGGGAGGGAGGATTTATGAAGTGAAGCTTCTCTGCAGACACACGGTTGTTAACGACTACACGATCTTTTTTTTCCCAGGGAGTGATGACATGCACTGATGTGACATCTTAACAATGCGTGCCAGAATAAACCACAGATTGCTGCGACCTCACACACACACACACACACACACACACACTGAAATAGTTTGAATGTTGAAATTGTTTGCATGTTAAAATTGTTTGAATGTAGAAATTGTTTAAATGCTGAAATGGTAAGAATGTTACAATTGATTGAATGTTGAAATTGTTTGACTGTAAAAATTGTTTAAATGCTGAAATAATTTGAATGTTAAAATAATTTGAATGTTAGAATTGAATGTTGAAATTGCTTAAATGCTGAAGTGGTTTAAGTGTTAAAATTGTTTGAATGAACAAAATTGTTTAAATGCTGAAAAGGTTTGAATGTTAAAATGGTTTGAATGTTAAAGTTGTGTTGAATGTTAAAATGTTTTGAATGTTAGAATTGTTTGAATGTTGAAATTGTTTGACTGTAAAAATTGTTTAAATGCTGAAATATTTTGAATGTTAAAATTATTTGAATGTTAGAACTGTTTGAATGTTGAAATTGTTTAAATGCTGAAATGGTTAGAAACTTACAATTGTTTGAATGTTGAAATTGTTTGACTGTAAAAATTGTTTGAATGCTGAAATAAATTGAATGTTAAAATTGTTTAAATGCTGAAATGCTTTGAATGTTACAATTGATTAAATGTTGAAAATGTTTGAATGTTAAAATTGTTTGAATGTTGAAATTGTTTGACTGTAAAAATTGTTTAAATGCTGAAATAATTTGAATGTTAAAATAGTTTGAATGTTAGAACTGAATGTTGAAATTGTTTGAATGCTGAAGTGGTTTAAGTGTTAAAATTGTTTGAATGAACAAAATTGTTTAAATGCTGAAAGGGTTTGAATGTTAAAATGGTTTGAATGTTAAAGTTGTGTTGAATGTTAAAATGTTTTGAATGTTAGAATTGTTTGAATGTTGAAATTGTTGAAATGCTGAAATGGTTAGAATGTTACAACTGATTAAATGTTGAAATGGTTTGAATGTTAAAATTGTTTCAATGTTGAAATTGTTTGACTGTAAAAATTGTTTAAATGCTGAAATATTTTGAATGTTAAAATGGTTTGAATGTTGAAATTGTTTAAATAAAGAAATGGTTTGAATGTGAAAATTGTTTGAATGTTAAAGTTGTGTTGAATGTTAAAATGTTTTGAATGTTAGAATTGTTTGATGCTGAAATGGTTTGAATTTTACATTTGTTTGAATGTTGAAATGGTTTAAATGCTGACATGGTTTGAATGTTTAAATTGTTTGAATGGTTTAAATGTTGAATTTTTTTTACATGCTGAAACTGTTTGTATGTTAAAATTGCTTGAATGTTGAAATTGGAAGGATGTGATGTCACATTTTTCCATAATAAGTGGCAATTGCATCAGACCTTATAATTGTTCAGCAAAAAATCTAAGTTATAGCTTGGTAATTAACATGGGCAGCTATTGCATCACACCTTCTAGATGTACAGCAAACATTATATCTTTTGATTTGATTATTAATGTGAGCATCATACTTTATAGTTTTTCAGCCTACCATTCCAAGATAGGGTTTGGTAATTAACATTGGCGACGATTGCATTATACCTTTTAGCTGTTGCGCAAGAAACCAAGTTATATGACTCTGAGTCACACAGCGGAATATGTCGGCCTATGTCATGTTATATACATTTTGGTGTCTTCGGCAGCAAAATTCTCCAAAAAGAAGTTGAGGTGCAAGTTTAACAACAAGACAAAAAGTCAAAGCAGCACTTCCTTGATATTTCTATGCTGCTATCTCCAAATTGTCTCCACTCGCTTTACATTGGAAGGCCAATGGTTGCAGAAAGTAGAAAGTTATTTCATACACTTAAGAAGAACCAAATGTTGAAACCATGAGTCAGGATGGTGTGTGGAAAAGCTAAATGCTTGTGTCAGTCTACAACTTACTAAAAAAAAGCAGAAGTAACAGTTTGAAACATCCATCCATCCATTTTCTGCCGCTTATTCCCGTTCGGGGTAGCGGGGGGCGCTGGCGCCTATCTCAGCTACAATCGGGCGGAAGGCGGGGTACACCCTGGACAAGTCGCCACCTCATCGCAGGGCCAACACAGATAGACAGACAACATTCACACTCACATTCACACACTAGGGACCATTTTAAACAAAGGTCTGCTAAAAGATGACATTGCATAGCAGCTTTGAGATTGATGATGGTCTGTTAAAAACCAAAACCTTGGACTTTGAAATGTCATGAGTGGTTTGATCCTTCAAACCAGTTGGTTTGGAAATGTGATTGATTAAATGTCAAGCCACAAAGAGCTGAATAAAATAAGCGAAAAATTAGCCTGCCCGGCGGCCAAATTCTTATAATTACTCGGCACACCCTTTTCAGTCACGGTTTGATAGACAACCTGGGCAGCGATTGTATTAGACCCTAATAGCAGTTTAGCACACCCTTTTCAGTCACAGTTTGGTAGTCAACTTGGGCGCGGATTATATTATACCCTAATAGCCAACCCTTTCAAATTCAGTTCGGTAGTTCACATTAAGTTATGGTTCAGTAGTTAACTTTGACGGTAATTGCATCATGCCTTAATAGCTGTTCAGCCAACCCATTTAAGTTATGGTTCGGTAGTTAACATGGGCGGCTATTGGGTCATGCCTTAATAGCTGTTCAGCCAACCCTTTAAAGTTATGGTTCGGTAGTTACCGGGGGGGCAATTGCACCATGCCTTAATAGCTGTTGAGACAACCCTTTTAAGTTACGGTTCGGTAGTTAAAATGGCCGGCAATTGCGTTATGCCTTAATAGCTGTTCAGCCAATGAATGTAGTAATGGTTTGAATGTAAAAATTGTTTAAATGTAAAAATGGTTTAAATGTTAAAATTGTCTGGGCTTCTTTGCTTAGGCTGCTGCCCCCGCGACCTGACCTCAGATAAGCGGAAGAAAATGGATAGATGGATGCGCTTGCAGACCATGGTGACTTTTCACGCATATCAAGACAAAATTGCGAGGGAAGGCGGTGAATAACAATCCGCACCGCGATCGCTCAGGCCCAAATAACACCGACGCAGCGAAAAGTGCCGCGTCATGAAAAAGAGTCAGACACTGTGAACTTTTCCTCCCGGGCAAGAGCTTTTCTAAGCTGACGCCCGGCTGCAGCTGAAGACCGGGTGCTCGCCAGTCCGTTTTCAGGTGAGAGCGCTTCCAGTTTATCTTTTCACTGCTAATCTCTGTGTGTGTGTAGAATAAGTCAACAATATGTCTGAGCTGCACCATGAAAAAGCTGAGCTCTCATTTTCCTTCAGACTAAACAGTACGCTTTAGAAGGAACAGCACAAAGCAAGAAACAGAGGTTGAGCAGAGGTTTGCTCTCCCTGAAGCCGAGCGGACGGAGGTTTGATGGCGTGCCAGGAATGGACTCAATGCACTAATTACATCCACCTGTGTGTGTCTGTGTGTGTGTGTGTGTGTGTGTGTGTGTGTGTGTGTGTGTGTGTGTGTGTGTGTGTGTGTGTGTGAGTCAGCATCGGTATGACATCATCAACGCAGCCACTGCCAGCATGACTGGGAGGTGAGGGGGTCCCTTTAAGAGCTACAGGAGGTGCTTCTCCTCCAAGTTCTCCCCCCACCAGGCTGCCGTCAATGCTCTGCTCCATCTGTCCTCTAAGGCGCCATCTGCTGGATCCTCCATGCGCTTTTCATCGGCAGGAAGTTCTACCAACTGTTTCAGGCTGCAGGCAATCAGCAATCAGCACACCCGAGACCGATCAAGACAAGCAACAAAAAGACCAGCGGACCCATGGAGCCTATGCCGGAACGTAGTTCACCCTTATCCGTAAGTATCCCATCTCTGGCTTCCCTCCCGCGTACTTGCTGTCTCTCCTTGGCGTCCTTGTTTCCCACATCTCATGTCCTTCGTGCTTCCCGCGGTGTCTTTCCTGTTACCCGTGAAATTGCAGTCCGGGTCTTTTTAAAGGTAATTTGAATGGTATAAGCCAGTAAGTACCTGTTATTGATCACGATTCATCTTTTTATTTCAAACATTTGATTGATTGATCTAAAATAATAATAATAATAAAAAAGAATAATATTAAATACATATATATATATATATATATTTAAAAAATATATTATTTTTATTATTTAAAAAATAATGATAAAAAAATAATAAATACATGTGTATATATATATATATATATATATATATATATATATATATATATATATATATATATATATATATATATATATATATATATATATATATATATATATATATACACATGTATTTATTATTTTTTTATCATTATTTTTTAAATAATAAAAATAAATCACTAGTGTCTCAAAGGGCTGCACAAACCACTACGACATCCTCGGTAGGCCCACATAAGGGCAAGGAAAACTCACACCCAGTGGGACGTCGGTGACAATGATGACTATGAGAACCTTGGAGAGGAGGAAAGCAATGGATGTCGAGCGGGTCTAACATGATACTGTGAACGTTCAATCCACAATGGATCCAACACAGTCGCGAGAGTCCAGTCCAAAGAGGATCCAACACAGCAGCGAGAGTCCCGTTCACATATATATATATATGTATATATATATATATATAAATATAAATATATATATATATATATATATATATATATATATATATATATATAAATATAAATATATAAATATATATATTATATATATATATATATATAAATATATATATATATATATATATATATATATATATATATATATATATATATAAACACATACATACATACATACATGTGTTTATTATATGTACATACACACATACATGTATTTATTATTATTATTTTTTAAATAATTAAAAAACAAAAAAATAATTTAAAAATATGTTTAAATATAAAAAAATATATATATATACACATACATATACATCCACATATATATATATATATATATACACATATATATATATATATATATATATATATACACATATATATATATATACACATATATATACATATACACATATATGTATATATACACATGCATACATACATATATACACACATACATACACACATATACAGTGGGGCAAAAAAGTATTTAGTCAGCCAGCGATTGTGCAAGTTCTCCCACTTCAAATGATGACAGAGGTCTGTAATTTTCATCATAGGTACACTTCAACTGTGAGAGACGGAATGTGAAAAAAAAATCCAGGAATTCACATTGTAGGAATTTTAAATAATTTATTATGGTGGAAAATAAGTATTTGGTCAACCATTCAAAATTCTCACTGATGGAAGGAGGTTTTGGCTCCAAATCTCACGATACATGGCCCCATTCATTCTTTCCTTAACACGGATCAATAGTCCTGTCCCCTTAGCAGAAAAACAGCCCCAAAGCATGATGTTTCCACCCCCATGCTTCACAGTAGGTATGGTGTTCCTGGGATGCAACTCAGTATTCTTCTTCCTCCAAACACGACGAGTTGAGTTTATACCAAAAAGTTCTATTTTGCTTTCATCTGACCACATGACATTCTCCCAATCCTCTGCTGTATCATCCATGTATCCATTTTGGTATGAATTCAACTCCAAACCAGGTCACACTGAATTCGGATTATTTTCTTAAAGTTCGACCGTACGTATAAAAAAGTGAAGAAAAAGACTTTTGGGGGGACTCAACTGGGCCTCCTGCTGACCTCGGCCTCGCGAGCAAGAGGCATGAGAAGCCACATATTCCCACTTGGGGATGGATGAAATATCGCAGCACGCGCTCGCCTTTCAGCGCCGCTTCTTGCAAAGTGCAAACGCTGAGGCTGAAGAAAAGGCCTCCATTGTAACAAACCTTAACCTTCTCTCCGTGTGTTTGTCCAAATACACACCGCGTGATTAACTCGCCACATTTTTATGGCACGTCCGTTACTCCGGCTCTGCTTTCCATCATTTACTCACTGATTCAACTCTCGTATATTTTCACACGCCGGAGCCAAAGTGGAGTCAGTCGCTCACGCTCAGCGGACAGCTTACAGACACAGCAAAAATATTTGGTAGTGTGTGTGTGTAACCATACTGTACTTCGGATGTGTGTGTTCTTGTATTTCTACCCTTCTTGAGACATCAACAAGGAAAAGTAGCTGCCATGTGAGGAGGTGTGAACAAGTTAGGACATAAATCATGGTCCCAATACGGAAAAACCATTGCATCTAATAGAGAATGTCTCATTTACAACCCTGCTGGTGAAATCTATCAAAATGAGGGTGGTCCCAAAAAGGAGGGATTTTTCAAATTGACTGTGTGTTGGTTTTAAAAGTGCTCCCCCTCTGGTCAACATATGAAATCAAAAGTGTGTAAGAAAAAAAAATTGAAGTGCTCCCCCTCTGGCCAACAAATGAAATAACAAGTGTGTGTAAAAAATTGAGATGCGCCCCCTTTGGCCAAAATGTATAAACCTACTGTTATAACTTGAAGTAAATAATCCATCCATTTTTCTACCGCTTATACCCCTTTAGGGGCGCTGGTGCCTATCTCAGCTACAATCGGGCGGAAGGCGGTGTACACCCTGGACAAGTCGCCACCTCATCGCAGTGAAGTACATAATGAAGATTAAAAACCAATCACTAACAAAAAAGTTCCACACAAAAAACAAAAACTAAAAGCAGTCTTTTTCTTAAAATTCGGCAACTTTTTTCTTGTAAAATTGGGAACAGACCAGAAGAAGAAGAACAAAAATAACAACACAAAGAAGAACTAGAACAAGAAGAACAACAATAATAATAAGAAAAGGAAGAAGAACCTGAAGAGGAAGATGGACCAGAAGAAAAACACGAAAAAGAACAAGAAAAAAAGGAAGAAGGGAAAGAAGGAGAACCTAAAGAAGAAGAACAAGAAAAGCAAAACAAAGAAAAATAAGAAGAGAAAGAAGACGAACCTGAAGAAGAACAAGAACAAGAAGAAAAAAAGAAAGAAGAAGAACCTGAAGAAGAACAAGAACAAGAACAAGAAGAGAAAGACGAACCTGAAGAAGATGAAGAAGAAAAAGAGGAAGAAACAGAAGAACCAGAAGAAGAACAAAAAAAGAAGAAGACGAGAAAGAAGAAGAACCTGAAGTAGAAGAACAAAAAAGAACGACAAGTCAAAGAAGAAGAAGAACAAAAAGAAGAACAAGAACAAGAAGAAGAGAAAGAAGAAGAACCTGAAGATGAAGAAGAACTACAAGAAGAACGACAAGAAAAAGAAAAAGAAAAAGAAGAACCTGAAAAAAACAAAGAAGAAAAGGAGGAAGAAGCAGAAGAACCAGAAGAAGAACAAGAGAAACAAGAAAAAGAAGAACACAAGAAAGAAGAAGAACCTGAAGTAGAAAAACGAGAAAAAGACAAAGAAGAGGAAGAACAAAAAGAAGAAGAAAAAGAAAAAGAAGAAAAATAACTATAAGAAGAAAAGGAATGCGATGAAGAAGAACAAGAAAGAAGAATATTGCAATGGTCATGTCACAGTAATGAACATGAGACATCATTAGAATGAACAGTGTACTTACTGAAGTGTACTGACCACATGACACTCTGCACAACAAGAACTAGCAACGTGCTTCAAGTGAGTTTTGATGAAAAACATGAGAAGCAGCGACAGTGTGACGTCACCAAGGTGTCAAACTCCCAGCATGCTCAGCGGTGTGTCTTCTTACAGTGACATCATCTGCTGGCTGCTGGCCATCATCTTGTCCTCGTCAAACCTCAAAGGTGGCCTTGCTTCTCCGCACGTTAGCTGCTTGTCCTCCACACTCACACCTGCTTAACGCCACATGGATAAACCCACCCCCCCCCCCCAAAAAAAATGGAGACCATACGGGCGTCAGGCAGCAATTTGGAGGTCACCATAGGGCCGTGTCTCATTAGGCACACTTCTGCTTTTCCACTTAGGCACTGTGTTCACACTTAGTACACACGCTGCAGTGCACTGTCAACACCAGACTGCAGTACTGGCCACCAACCACTAGGGTCTATGCCTGTGTTTTTCAACCACTGTGCCGTGGGAAATTATGCAACTTCACCTCATTGGTCCAAAAAACATAACAAATATAATCGGCAAATAAGGCGCCGTTGCTTGTGTCGAACTCGGCAGGGTGAGCACGTACTACTCCACGTCAGCAGGGAGTTCATCGCTTTGTGAAATTCAGAATGTGTCGGGTGAGACGAAGACAATTTTGTTGTGATCCCTATATGCACCCTGGACAAGTCGCCACCTCATCGCAGGGCCAACACAGATAGACAACATTCACACACTAGGGAACATTTAGTGTTGCCAATCAACCTATCCCCAGGTGCATGTCTTTGGAGGTGGGAAGAAGCCGGAGTACCCGGAGGGAACCCACGCAGTCACGGGGAGAACATGCAAACTCCACACAGAAAGATCCCGAGCCCCGGGGTTAAACCCTGACTACTCAGGACCTTTGTATTTTGAGGCAGACGCACTAACCCCTCTGCCACCGTGAAACCCGTAAAAAGGTATGTCATGCTTAAACCAAAAAAAACAAAAAAAAACCCCGAAAGGTAAAGGAAAAGGCTACGCAAAACGAAAGTCGAACTGAACCGGCTACAAAGTAAACAGAAACAGAATGCTGGACGACAGCAGAAACTTACGGCGTCCACCAAGTACAAACTCTGTTTCCATATGAGTTGGGAAATTGTGTTAGATGTAAATATAAACAGAATACAATGATTTGCAAATCCTTTTCAAGCCATATTCAGTTGAATGCACTACAAAGACAACATATTTGATGTTCAAACTGATAATCTTTTTTTTCTTTGCAAATAATAAATGGGTTGTACTTGTATAGCGCTTTTCTACCTTCAAGGTACTCAAAGCGCTTTGACACTACTTCCACATTTACCCATTGACACACTGATGGAGGGAGCTGCCATGCAAGGCGCCAACCAGCACCCATCAGGAGCAAGGGTGAAGTGTCTTGCTCAGGACACAACGAGGTTGGTACTAGGTGGGATTTGAACCAGTGACCCTCGGGTTGCGCACGGCCACTCTACCACTGCGCCACGCCGTCCCTAATAATCATTAACTTTAGAATTTGATGGCAGCAACACGAGACAAATAAGTTGGGAAAAGGGGCAATAAATACTAATAAAGTTGAGGAATGCTCATCAAACACTTATTTGGAACATCCCACAGGTGTGCAGGCTAATTGGGAACAGGTGGGTGCCATGATTGGGTATAAAAACAGCTTCCATGAAATGCTCAGTCTTTCACAAACAAAGATGGAGTGAGGGTCACCAATCTGTAATCAATTTGTCAAACAGTTTAAGAACAACATTTCTCAACCAGCTATTGCAAAGAATTTAGGGATTTTACCATCTCCGGTCCATAAAATCATCAACAAGTTCAGAGAATCTGGAGAAATCACTGCACGTAAGCAATATTACGGACTTTTGACCCCTCAGGCGGTACTGCATCAAAAAACGACATCAGTGTGTAAAGGATATCACCACATGGGCTCAGGAACACTTCATAAAACCACTGTCAGTAACTACAGTTGGTCGCTACATCTCTAAGTGCAAGTTAAAACTCTACTATGCAAAGCCAAACCCATATATCGACAATATCCTGAAACGCCGGAGGCTTGGCTGGACCCGAGCTCATCTAAGATGAACTGATGCAAAGTGGAAAGGTGTTCTGTGGTCTGACGAGTCCACATTTCAAATTATATTTGGAAACAGAGGACGTGGTGTCCTCCAGAACAAAGAGGAAAAAAAACTAAGTTCAAAAGCCAGCATGTGTGATGGTATGGGGGTGCATTAGTACCCAAGGCATGGGTAACTTACACATCTGTGAAGGCACCATTAATGCTGAAAGGTACATACAGGTTTTGGAGCAACATATGTTGTCATTCAAGCAACGTTATCATGGACGCCCCTGCTTATTTCAGCAAGACAAGTGTTACAACAACGTGGCTTCGTGAAAAAAGCGTGCGGGTACTTTCCTGGGCCGCCTGCAGTCCAGACCTGTCTCCCATGGAAAATGTGTGGTGCATTATGAAGCGTAAAATACGACAGCAGAGACCCCGGACTGTTGAACAACTGAAGCTTTACATAAAACAAGAATGGGAAAGAATTCCACTTTCAAAGCTTCAACAATTAGTTTCCTCAGTTCCCAAACGATTATTGAGTGTTGTTAAAAGAAAAGGTGATGTAACACAGTGGTGAACATGCCCTTTCCCAACTACTTTGGCACGTGTTGCAGCCATGAAATTCTAAGTTAATTATTATTTGCAAAACAAAAACAACATTCATGAGTTTGAACATCAAATATCTTGTCTTTGTAGTGCATTCAACTGAATTTGGGTTGAAAAGGACTTCCAAATCATTGTATTCCGTTTATATTTACATCTAACACAATTTCCCAACTCATATGGAAACGGGGTTTGTATATCCGTACATGACTTAGCAATCAACAATGTCCACACAAAGAAGGATGGCAAGAACGTAAATAGCCTTGCTTGCTTACACTTAGCAGGTGCGCTACAAGAAAATATCAACAAAACAGGAAGTACCACCAAAATAAAAGTGCAAGACAAGAAGTAAAGCACGACACACAGGAAAACACAAACAAAAACAAAATAAGGCACAACGACCTGGTGGAGTTTCATTTTTTAACGTTTTTCTGTTGGTGGTGTGCCGCCAAGCGAACGAAAGCGTCCTCGACGAAATGCAGCGTCCTCGCTAACGAGCTGGCGGCTAACGTCCCTCCACAGTGTTGCTTCTAAATCAGTAATCCTCCCCTCCATACTGCATTATCACTGGAGGACTCGAGGACAAAGAAGAGCCAGACGTGCCACACAACACACCGCAGGAGGGCACGATAAAAAGCATGGCTAATCGCTAAGCTAAAGCTGTTGAATGTAAACATGAGTGTGGAGCGATACTAATATTGACAGTAACGATATCAGTGTAGTATCAGTATATGTTTGATACTAAAGTGATTAGAACGATAGTTTTTTATTACAACAATTTTTAGCCATTTTTGTTATTGTTTACAAACCCAGGAAATAAGACTCAATAGAAGTTTTATGGTTTGTTTATTATTTTTGTGCTATTGATTCGGGATGAGTAACAAATTTGGTACTTTTTTGGCACTGAGTGAAATTCCGCCGGCCCTACCGGGAACCGATCAACGTAAAACCCAACAGTGCCATGTTTAGGTACCTGGGTGGTGCGTGACGTCGCACTTCAGCGCTTGGCGATCACTCCAGAAGCACTGAGAGCGGACTGCATGTAAAATTATACATCTACAAATACATATATATACATACATACATACATATACATATATATATATATATATATATATATATATATATATATATATACACACACACACATATATATACATATATATACTGTATATATATATATATATGTGTGTGTGTGTGTGTGTGTATATATATATATATATATTTTTATATATATATACATATATAGTGTATATATATCTATATATAAATATGTATATATATTTATATGTATATACATATATATATATATATATATATATATATATACACCACACACACACACATATATATATATATATATATATACTACAATACACAATGTAACACTACAATACACTTTGTTAAATTATATGACACTATGGTACACTTTGATACACTATATGACACTACAATTCACTCTGTAACACACATATAACGCTATGATACACTATATGACACTATGATACACTATATGACATTATGATACATTACGTGACACTATGATGCACTATGATACACAATGATGCACTTTGATACACTATATGACACTATGATACACTACATGACACTATGATATATTATGTGACACTATGACACAGTATACAACACTATGATACATTATAAGACACTATGATACACTTTGATACACTATATGACACTACGATACACTATGTAACAATATGATACACTATATGACAGTATGATGCACTATGATACACAATGGTGCACTTTGATACACTATATGACACTATGATACACTACATGACACTATGATATATTATGTGACACTATGACACAGTATACAACACTATGATACATTATAAGACACTATGATACACTTTGATACACTATATATGACACTATGATACACTACATGACACTATGATATATTATGTGACACTATGACACAGTATACAACACTATGATACATTATAAGACACTATGATACACTTTGATACACCATATGACACTACGATACACTATGTAACAATATGATACACTATATGACACTATGATGCACTATGTGACACTATGATACACTATATGACACTATGATGCACTATGATACACAATGGTGCACTTTGATACACTATATGACACTATGATACATTATGTGACACTATGATACACTTTGACACACTATATGACACTATGATACACAATGACCCACTTTGATACAGTATATAACACTATGATATAATATGTGACACTATGATACACTTTTACATTTTATGACACTATGATACATTATGTGACACTATGACACACTTTTGATACACTATATGACACTGATACATTATGTGACACTATGATACACTTTTGATACACTATATGACACTATGATACATTATACAGTATGACACTACGATACACTGTATGACACTGTGATACATTATATGACACTATGATACACTATATGACACTGTGATACATTATATGACACTATGATGCACTGTATGACACTGTGATACATTATATGACACTATGATACATTATATGACACTATGATACACTATATGACACTGTGATACATTATATGACACTATGATACACTATATGACACTGTGATACATTATATGACACTATGATGCACTGTATGACACTGTGATACATTATATGACACTATGATACACTATATGACACTATGATACATTATACAGTATGACACTACGATACACTGTATGACACTGTGATACATTATATGACACTATGATGCACTGTATGACACTGTGATACATTATATGACACTATGATACACTATATGACACTATGATACATTATACAGTATGACACTACGATACACTGTATGACACTGTGATACATTATGTGACACTATGATACACTATATGACACTATGATACATTATGTGACACTATGATACACTTTTGCATTTTATGACACTATGATACATTATGTGACATAATGATACACTTTTGATACACTGTATGACACTATGATACATTATGTGACACATGATACACTTTTGATACACTATATGACACTATGATACATTATACAGTACGACACGATGATACACTGTATGACACTGTGATACATTATATGACACTATGATACACTATATGACACTGTGATACACGATGTGACAATATGATATACTATGTGACACTATGATACATTATGTGACACTATGATACACTGAGATACACTATATCATATTATGTGACACTATGATATTATGTGATATTATGATACACTGTGATATATGATGTCACACTATGATATTATGTGATATTATGATACACTGTGATACATGATGTGACACTATGATATTGTGTGATATTATGATACACTGTGATACATGATGTGACACTATGATATTATGTGATATTATGATATACTGTGATACATGATGTGACACTATGATATTATGCGATATTATGATACACTGTGATATATGATGTGACTCTATGATATTATGTGATATTATGATACACTGTGATACAAGATGTGACACCATGATATTATGTGATATTATGATACACTGTGATACATGATGTGACACTATGATATTATGTGATATTATGATACACTGTGCTACATGATGTGAGACTATGATATTATGTGATATTATGATACACTGTGATACAAGATGTGACACCATGATATTATGTGATATTATGATACACTGTGATACATGATGTGACACCATGATATTATGTGATATTATGATACACTGTGATACATGATGTGACACCATGATATTATGTGATATTATGATACACTGATACATGATGTGACACTATGATATTATGTGATATTATGATACACTGTGTGTGTGTTTGATGAGCATGTGTGCACGTTCCATCCTTCCTACTTCATCAGCTTGAAGTATCAGAGCAGCAAACATCAGCTTTAAAATAGAACAGCATTTAAGGCGGGGCCACCTTGTCGTAAACGTACGGGATTCTTCTATCTGGGGGGGTCATGCCCGCCCCCTCGTAACACAGTTTATAGCGAGGTTAACGAGAAGTATGAAGGAAATGTAACTACTGTACAGAAGCAGGATATATTTAGTCTTTGGCTCCGACCTCAAACCTCCCCAGGCTATAAAAACTGCTGTCATGTGCCATAAATAGAAGATGTCGCTGGGATCAAAGCGATGGTGCACCCAACTGCCCTCGTGTTTTCCATGTGAAAGTTGTGGTGCTCATTTTTCTGCATCAACTTTTGATGCAAATAAAAACGGAAAAAAATCAAATAAAATACCCTCAAAAGGTCATGAGTGTACAAATTGTGGATGTTGGAGTCTCAGTGGCATTTCAGCATGAAGCTGCGAGGATGGAGTCAACTCCACGTGTGCCAAACTCCTAAGTGGGCACACTTTGTCACCTGCACAGAAAACTTGTAAGTATTCTGGCCTGTGAAAGCCCTCATTAAGTTGTCATGATAATAACAGTGAATGTAGGAGACAGAATTGTGTGTGTGTGTGTGTGTGGGGGGGGGGGGGGGGGGGGGGGTCTGCAAGGTAGAGATAAGTACCCGTCACAAGAACAAGGCTGTATGATGATGTCATCACGAAGTATTTATTCATCCTGTTCAGCTGAGGAAACACTGCAGGTAAGTGATATTACGGACCTTTGATCAAAAAGTGACATCAGTGTGGAAAGGATATCACCACATTGGCTGAGGAACACTTCAGAAAACCACTGTCAGTAACTACAGTTGGTCACTACATCTGTAAGTGCAAGTTAAAACTCTACTATGCAAAGCCAAAGCCATTTATCAACAACACCCAGAAACGCCGCCGGCTTCGCTGGGCCCAAGCTCATCTAACATGGACTGATGCAAAGTGTAAAAGTGTTCCCTGGTCTTACGAGTCCACATTTTATATTGTTTTTGGAAACTATGGACATTGTGTCCTCCAGACTAAAAAGGGTGTTGTAGGCGCAAAGTTGAAATGCCAGCATCTGTGATGGTATGGGGGTGCATTAGAGCCCAAGGCATGGGTAACTTACACATCTGTGAAGGCCCCATTAATGCTGAAAGGTACATATAGGTTTTGGAGCAACATATATTGCCATCCAAGCAAAGATATCATGGACGCCCCTGCTTATTTCAGCAAGACAATGCCAAGCCACGTGTTACAACAGCATTGCTTTGTAGTAAAAGAGTGCGGGTACTAGACTGGCCTGCCTGTAGTCCAGACCTGTCTTCCATTGAAAATGTGTGGCGCATCATGAAGCCTAAAAGACGCCGGAATGTTGAACAACTCAAGCTGTACATCGAGCAATAATGGGAAAGAAATCCACCTTAAGAGCTTCAAAATTGTGTTATTAAAAGGAAAGGCCATGTCACACAGTGGTAAAAATACCCCTGTGCCAACTTGTTTGCAATGTGTTGTTGCCATTAAATTCTAAGTTAATGATTATTTGCAAAAAAAAATTCAGTTTCTCAGTTCGAACATTAAATATCTTGTCTTTGCAGTTTACTCAATTGAATATAATGTAACGATTTTGTGGCATCGTGATGACGGTGGTGCTCTTCCAAGATGCAGATCGGGCTCAGACACAACATAAGGTAAGAAGTAATGGTTTATTAAAACTAAAGAACAGAATAGAAACAGAAAAACTTACACTAGGCACCAACGGCAAAACAAAGCGCTAGCATGGGAGCTAGGAAACAATGGAACATAGCGTGGAAGCTAGCAAAAACAAAGCACGTTTACCAGAGTAGGGAATTGACGTAGTCGCAAGTTGCTTGCAGCAAAACTTTTACGAGGCGAGGCCGAGTGAAAGGAATAGGCAGGCTTAAATAAGGAAGTAATAACTAATCACAGGTGCGCGTGAAAAACAAGAGCAGGTGGAACAAATCAGAAACCATGGTAACAAGATACAAACAAGGAAAAGCACAAACAAACTCAGCACCGGAAGAGTCGAAAACAATCAGAAAACCCAAAAGGACTCAAAAACCAAAATAAGAATGTTATCCGGGAAGCGGATCACAACATATAAGATGAAAAGGATTTGCAAATCATTGCATTCTGTTTTTATTTACCATTTACACGACGTGACAACTTCACTGGTTTTGTACATGCGGCCCTCGGTAGTGTGTGTGTGTGTGTGTGTGTGTGTGTGTGTGTGTGTGTGTCTGTGTGTGTGTGTGTAATAAGCACAAAGTGTATTTGTTTATAGGTGCCATGGAATAATGGTATGTTGTTTGCATATAATTCTGCAAGAATGCAATCTGTCTTATGTAAGTATATCTATACGTGTGTGTGTGTGTGTGTGTGTGTGTGTGTGTGTGTGTGTGTGTGTGTGTGTGTGTGTGTGTGTGTGTGTGTGTGTGTGTGTGTAATAAGCACAAAGTGTATTTGTTTATAGGTGCCATGGAGTAATGGTATGTTGTTTGCATATAATTCTGCAAGAATGCAATCTGTCTTATGTAAGTATATCTATACGTGTGTGTGTGTATGTGTGTGTGTGTGTGTGTGTGTGTGTGTGTGTGTGTGTGTGTGTGTGTGTGTGTGTGTGTGTGTGTGTGTGTGTGTGTGTGTGTGTGTGTGTGTGATAAGCACAAAGTGTATTTGTTTATAGGTGCCATGGAGTAATGGTATGTTGTTTGCATATAATTCTGCAAGAATGCAATATGTCTTATGTAAGTATATCTATACGTGTGTGTGTGTATGTGTGTGTGTGTGTGTGTGTGTGTGTGTGTGTGTGTGTGTGTGTGTGTGTGTGTGTGTGTGTGATAAGCACAAAGTGTATTTGTTTATAGGTGCCATGGAGTAATGGTATGTTGTTTGCATATAATTCTGCAAGAATGCAATATGTCTTATGTAAGTATATCTATACGTGTGTGTGTGTATGTGTGTGTGTGTGTGTGTGTGTGAGTGTGTGTGTGTGTGTGTGTGCACATGCGTTCCTCCTCTGTGTAAGTTGAGTCGACATCAAGGCGGCGCTCTTCTCTGATGAATCAAACAATCTCTCACACGGCGGTCGCCACGTGCCGCCTTTGAAGCACACACACACACGCACACACACACACACACACACACACACACACACACACACACACACACACACACACACACACACACACACACAATCCCAATCAACCAGGGCCCGCACGGGATAGTATTCCCGTTAAAAGGCTCCTCATTAGTACTTGCAAAAGTTTTCCTGGCGATTATCGACTGGCTCGTCTTACATTTCTGGACGTGGCGCAGAAGAACAAACTCCACTGCCCCGACACCGCCGCTCTTTTTTTGTTTTCTTTGTCTTGTTGGATTACTTTTGTCGTCTTTGGCTTTAATTGTCTCGCATCGGGCCTCAGTTTTCGTGAGTCACCCGTCACTCGGCCAGATACGGCGCATGCGAACCCATGTGTGCCACAGAAAGGCTGTAGCACTTTTCCAAACATTAACTTCTTTTTACACTTGTACGGCTGTTCAGAACGCTAAAAATGTGACTGAAAACATGGCCTGCATACATAATTAACTTTTGACGACAGTGGAAGTTTGACCCCGTAACAAATGACCGACTTTTCTTTACATGACTTCCTAATTGCATCTCTGGCTTCTTGAAGGATGCTGATTGGTCTTCATTGTTTCATTGCATACGTGTGTGTGTGTGTGTGTGTGTGTGTGTGTGTGTGTGTGTGTGTGTGTGTGTGTGTGTGTGTGTGTGTGTGTGTTGTATATCCACCCTTCTGGAGACATCAACAAGAAAAAGTAGCTTCCATATGAGGAGGTGTGAACAATTTAGGACATAAATCATGGCCCCAATACAGTGGAGTGAACTATATTTATATAGCGCTTTTCTCTAGTGACTCAAAGCGCTTTACATAGTGAAACCCAATATCTACGTTACATTTAAACCAGGGTGGGTGGCACTGGGAGCAGGTGGGTAAAGTGCCTTGCCCAATGACTCAACGGCAGTGACTAAGATGGCGGAAGCGGGAATCGAACCTGCAACCCTCAAGTTGCTGGCACGGCCACTCTATCAACCGAGCTATGCAATACAGAAAAGCATTGCATCTAATAGAAAATGTCTCATAATCGTCCCTGGTGGTGAAATCTATCAAAATGAGGGTGGTCCCAAAAAGAAGGGATTTCTTTTCAAATTGACTGTGTGTCGGTTTTAAAAGTGCTCCCCCTCTGGCCAACATATGAAATAACAAGTGGGTGTAAAGATTTTGAAGTGCTCCCCCTCTGGTCAACATATGAAATAACAAGTGTGTGTAAAGAATTTGAAGTGCTTCCCCTCTGGTCAACATATGAAATAACAAGTGTGTGTAAGGAATTGAAATGTGCCCCCTTTGGTCAAAATTAATAAAATATAAATAATAATTTTAAAAATTATATATATATATATGTATATATATATATATATATTTTCTTTTTTTTTTATAGCGACATACTGTAATAACTTGAATTAAATAATGAAGATTAAAAAACAATTACAAACAAAAAATAAAAAAAATAACTAAAAGCAGTCTTTTTCCTCACAATTTGTCATATTATTTCTGTTACTGTAAAATTACAATATTTTCACGTACATTCTTTTACTTTTTTATGTGAAGTTATTACATTTTAATGCAAAATGGTGACCTTTGTCATATACAATTCTGACTTTTATCACAATATTGCCAACTTTTTTGTTATTCTTGGAAAATAGTAATGTTTTTGAGCAAAATTGTGACTTTTGATTCCAATTATTATTATAATATTGCCAACATTTTTTAAGATTTTTTTATAAAATTGTTATTTTTGTCGAGCAAAATTACGACTCTTTTCATAAAAATGCCAAAATATTAAGCTTTTCTTGTACAATTCCGACTGTGATTGAGTAAAATTCCAACTTTTGTCATAATATTGCAGAGAAGTTCTCTTTTCCTTGTAATATTTGGACTTCCATCGAGTAAAATGACGACTTTTGTTATAATACTGCCAAAGTTCTAAGTCTTTCTTGTGAAATTGTTACCTTTTTTTTGTGAAATTCCAACTCTAATTTTTATTTTCCTGAAGGAACTCTCCTGAAGGAATCAATAATGTCAGAGATTGTTGACGACGAACCCCAAGATGCAGAGAAGGTGGCAGGCATTTTGCAGGTAAACAGGATTTAATTAAAATACTAGAACAAGAACAAACAAAAGAGTACTAACAAAAGGTACGCACAAGGCGGATAACAAACTTAGCTATGAACAAACAAAACTGGAAGCAGGGAACAAAAGACACTAAGCTACAAAAAGCTACCAAATATAGCTTACCGCTACACTGCATTGACACCACCAGTAGGAACGACAAGTAGAACTGACCTTGACACGACACGACACAACAATAATCCAGCACTGACTGGAGGATAAAACAGGTCTAAATAGCAGCGGGCTGATTGACACCAGGTGTGGCCAGGTGCCAATCAGCCGCAGCTGAGGGGACACAGCACTCAGGGAGACAAACGGGAAACTGAACCAAAATAAGAGTGCTGACAGGAACTAAAGACAGGAAATACTACACACACACGCGGAGGAAAAACTAAAACACAAACAGTCAGGGGCAACCCTGACAAATAAGGTGCTATCTATCTATCTATCTATCTATCTATCTATCTATCTATCTAAATTTTTACAACAAGCTTTTTTCATATTTACATAGTATGTATATATTATTAACCTCTTAAGGCCCAAGCTGTTTGAATACATGCTTTTTTTAAATGTACTTCTCTTTACTATTTGGGCTTATTGGATCCTAACTAGAATAAAAACTAGGAATCATCTTTGGATATGATGTACTTAATCCATTAGTACACAAATGTGCACTTCATGTTTAGTGACATGCTCATTCTTATTTTTACACTTTTATTTTTCCAAATTCCATTGTACGGTATACTCTTCTGACACCACCAGATGGCAGTATAAGTGTCCACATAAGTTGCCATAAGACCCCAATTCAGTAGTGTACACAATTTTGGAAATAAAAGCTAAAAGGTACATGCCACTAAGCCTTTAGGGGTTTTAATGTTGTAAATAAAAATCTGTATATATTTAAAAATGGTCGTCCGAAAGAGGTAAGCATTTTTTAGGTCTCAAGAAGGTAACAAATACAAGAATGCGTGCGTGCGTGCGTGTGTGTGTGAAGTTACACAGCTGCATTGCACTACACACCTGAATGGTCACCAATCAAGCTGCCCGGCCAGGTTACCACTCACCCGATGACGGTAAGTGTCAAACAAGAGAAAGGGTGAGTGCTGCAACCGGACCCGCGGCCGGGCACGGCTCCAGGATCAACACGCAGACCGCGCCGCATTTCCAAGCTGCGCCTCTCTCAAGCGTCAACATGACAGACGCACACATGCTAACCCTGCACGCTTTTCGCGAGCGGCGGGAATGTGCGGCCCTCCTTTTTAAGTTGAAAGATGTTGGCACGGCGTTGGCCTCACGCTGACAACACTTCTTTGATCAGCGACTCTTTACAAGAATGTAAAAGCCAGGCATTCATCACAACTCACAATCACCGTGACTCACCCCCGCTTACACTTCTCACTTTGATACTAACAATAATCATGCATCGGCTGTCTGGATGCAGCCGCCAGATACTCACATATGGACAAAAGTATTTGGCCACCCTTTCAAATGATGAGAATCAGGTGTCCTAATCACTTGGCCCGGTGTATAAAATCAAGCACATAGGCATGGAGACTGTTTCTACAAACATTTGTGGAAGAATGGGCCGCTCTCAGTGATTTCCAGCATGCAACAAATCCAGTCGTAAAATTTCCTCGCTCCTTTATTATAAGAAAAGTGAAGAGTTTGGGAACAACAGCAACTCAGCCACCAAGTGGTAGGCCATGTAAACTGACAGAGAGGGGTCAGCAAATGCTGAAGCGCAGAGTGCAAAGACTTTCTGCGCAGTCAGTTGCTACAGAGCTCCAAACTTCATGTGACCTTCCAATTAGCCCACATACAGTATATATATATATATATATATATATATATATATATATATATATATATATATATATATATATATATATATATATATATATATATATATATATATATATATATATATCCATCCATCCATTTTCTGCCGCTTATTCCCGTTCGGGGTCGCGGGGGGCGCTGGCGCCTATCTCAGCTACAATCGGGCGGAAGGCGGGGTACACCCTGGACAAGTCGCCACCTCATCGCAGGGCCAACACAGATAGACAGACAACATTCACACACTAGGGACCATTTAGTGTTGCCAATCAACCTATCCCCAGGTGCATGTCTTTGGAAGTGGGAGGAAGCCGGAGTACCCGGAGGGAACCCACGCATTCACGGGGAGAACATGCAAACTCCACACAGAAAGATCCCGAGCCTGGATTTGAACCCAGGACTGCAGGACCTTCGTATTGTGAGGCAGACGCACTAACCCCTCTGCCACCGTGAAGCCTATATATATATATATATATATATATATATATATATATATATATATATATATATATACACACACAGGCGGTATAGCTCGGCTGGTAGAGTGGCCGTGCCAGCAACTTTAGGGTACCAGGTTTGATCTCCGCTTCCGCCATCCTAGTTACTGCCGGTGTGTCCTTGGGCAAGACACTTTACCCACCTGCTCCCAGTGCTTTAAGTGTAAATTAGATATTGGGTTTCACTATGTAAAATTGCTTTGAGTCACTAGAGAAAAAGCGCTATATAAATATAAATCACAATTCACTACACGGCCCGGCCCCCGGCCAAATGAATCAAACCCAATAAGGCCCCTGAGTCGAAAAGTTTGGGGAACCCTGCTGTAAATGTACATTTTTCTAAACAATTGAACACATGTGAACACAGACAACAGTTCCAAAAATAGGTGGTTTGAGTAGCAGATACCGGGCATTGGTACCATATCGATTCAAATGTGAAAAGTAACCATCCCTAGTCCTAACGGTGCAGCGTATGCATTTTAAAAACATAGTGACAATATTTGCCATACAGGAACAGTATTTACATTGTTTTGTGACATGGTTATTATTGTATGCAATGGGTTTTTATTCTCAAAGTAAATCAGGCAGTTTGTTGTCTAAGTCAGGGTGGTCCGCTGAGAAGTTCTCATACCCCGCCAAAGGTCAGGACCACATCCCCTGAGGATGCGTTCCACAACGTTCACCTCCCCAAATTGAGCATTATTTTGGACTTTATCAAAAATATATATATATATATATTAAAAAAAAAAAAATCAAGACCCTTGGAAAGAACAAGAATACATAGAATCTGACCCTCACACACGCTCCCTGTCCTTCAGGATGTTTCCACGGATTACAACACCCCTTAAAGAGGGTACATGCTGGCACGCACCCCCCCTCTAAACAGCCATCCCATCAAGAAGACTTTAGCAACGTGTGAAGTTACTGCCGGTGTAGCATATGTAGCATATGCTTGTCTCAAAGATTAAGCCATGCAAGTGCAAGTGCAAACAAGAAAACTTCCAAATACAAAAAAATATATAAATACGTTAATGGGTGCAACAAAAAGCACCTCCTTTAACACACCAGACCATGCAAGTGCAAGTGCAAACGAGTTTGACAATTGATTGTATTGTACAGTATGTCCCGGCAAGAAATCTGCGTTCAAAAGACTCCGGCTTATTAGTGATTCCTAGAGCCCAAAAAAAGTCTGCGGGCTATAGAGCGTTTTCCGTTCGGGCTCCAGTACTCTGGAATGCCCTCCCGGTAACAGTTCGAGATGCTACCTCAGTAGAAGCATTTAAGTCTCATCTTAAAACTCATCTGTATACTCTAGCCTTTAAATAGACCTCCTTTTTAGACCAGTTGATCTGCCGCTTCTTTTCTTTTATTTCTCCTATGTCCCCCCCTCCCTTGTGGAGGGGGTCCGGTCCGATGACCATGGATGAAGTACTGGCTGTCCAGAGTCGAGACCCAGGATGGACCGCTCGTCGGGACCCAGGATGGACCGCTCGCCTGTATCGGTTGGGGACATCTCTACGCTGCTGATCCGCTTGAGATGGTTTCCTGTGGACGGGACTCTCACTGCTGTCTTGGAGCCACTATGGATTGAACTTTCACAGTATCATGTTGGACCCGCTCGACATCCATTGCTTTCGGTCCCCTAGAGGGGGGGGGTTGCCCACATCTGAGGTCCTCTCCAAGGTTTCTCATAGTCAGCATTGTCACTAGCGTCCCACTGAATGTGAATTCTCCCTGCCCACTGGGTGTGAGTTTTCCTTGCCCTTTTGTGGGTTCTTCCGAGGATGTTGTAGTCGTAATGATTTGTGCAGTCCTTTGAGACATTTGTGATTTGGGGCTATATAAATAAACATTGATTGATTGATTGAAGATTAACTAAGACTTGTCAAACACACACACACACACACACACACACACACACACACACACACACTGGTTATTATTTGGAACGGGGACCAAGTTGTTGTTCGTGACTTGTGGGGACCACCCTTTCTACAGGTTGTGGAGGCATTGAAAAAAAAGTAAGTAAAATGTCCACTGCCCAGTTAGCTCATACACGTCTTTAAATCTCTGGATTGATGAAGTAATGTGCTGATCATTCTTACTGGGGACCCTGGGGTAAAAATAGTTAATATGGTTCATGGGGACCAAATTTAAATAATTCTGCATAATTCACACAAATTTGTACGTGACTACTGAGGACCATTAAAAAAAAAACAACAAATGAAATATGACATGATCCTCAGAATGCAGCACTACAGCTGTCCTCTTATAGGACGTCTCACCACTTAAATGTTCAAGCAAATCCTGCATCTTCTGTGACATTACTGAAAACTGCTATTAAGCGGTCATGAAGTTGTCTGCAACTCCAACTACCAGATATAGAAGGATGGAAAATTCTGAATGTCAGTCATCCATCCATTTTCTACCGCTTATTCCTTTTGGGGTCGCGGGGGGCGCTGGTGCCTATCTCAGCTACAATCGGTCGGAAGGTGGCGTACACCCTGGACAAGTCGCCACCTCATCGCAGGGCCAACACAGATAGACAGACAACATTCACACACTAGGGACCATTTAGTGTTGCCAATCAACCTATCCCCAGGTGCATGTCTTTGGAGGTGGGAGGGGCTTATCCTCAGGTGCATGTCTTTGGAGGTTGAAGGAAGCCGGAGTACCCGGATGGAACCCACGCAGTCACGGGGAGAACATGCAAACTCCACACAGAAAGATCCCGAGCCCGGGATTGAACCCTGACCACTCAGGACCTTCGTATTGTGAGGCAGACGCACTAACCCCTCTGCCACCATGAAGCCTTGAATGTCAATCATACTTTAAGGTAATAATGTTTTCTAATCATTCTGTATGAACATGTCACTTATGTCATGACGGGGGGGTCGCAACTTGCGGCGAGGTTTGTTCTCCCAGGACGCATACAGACTTTTCCGGACATCGGTAAAAGGTACGAACATAATTTAATTTTAACACTCAAAAATACTACAAAAACAAACGGCGCGCACAAGGCGGGGAACAAACTTAACGCAGGAACGAAACTAACACATAAACAGACTAAGGACATGAAACAAAACTACACTTACTGTGACGTGAAAAGCATGAAGCCATGGCAAGAAGTGAGCAATCAGAAGTGTCAGGAGTGTGATGTCGCCAGGCTAACCAACAGAAAATGACAGGCTTAACTAGTGATGTGGTGATTGAAAACAGGTTCGTGAGTTCAAATGAATCAGGTGCGTGAGTCGCGAGGACAGGTGAACTGATTGGTAGTCATGGTGACAAAACAGGGAGTGAAAAAACAGGAACTGAGAGAGTGCAAAAACCAAACAGAACGTAGCCAAACTAAACATGATCACCAAACATGACAACTTAGGCATCTTCAGAATGGATCTGACTATCATTTATAAAGGTTTCCCTTTAGGGGACCTGTTTTTTTGTCCCCATACCGTCAGAGGTCGCCAAAAGGTGACTGTGTAAACAGAGCGATGTCCCCATTAAGTCAGAATTGCCAGAACACGCACGCACGCACACACACACACACACACACACACACACACACACACACACACACACACACACACACACACACACACACACACACACACACACGGCGGGAAAGGCGTCAAAACAAAGGAATGAAAGATTATGGGATGTGTGCATGTGTGTATCAGTTTTCAGCTGTCAAACTTGAGGCTGATAGCCACGGCGCCGGGGAACCTTCACAGAGATTGCATGAAGAACCACAGAGGGCACACACACACACACACACACACACACACACACACACACACACACACACACACACACACACACACACACACACACACACACACACACGTACTGGGTATCATTTGGAATGGGGACCAAGTTGTTGTTCGTGACTTGTGGGGACCACCCTTTCTACAGCTTGTGGAGGCATAAAAAAGTAGGTAAAATGTCCACTGCCCAGTTAGCTCATACACGTCTTTAAATCTCTGGATTAATGAAGTAATGTGCTGATCATTCTTACTGGGGACCCTGGGGAAAAAGAGTTAATATGGTTCATGGGGACCAAATTTAAATAATTTTGCATAATTCACACAAATTTGTACGTGACTACTGAGGACCATTTTAAAAAAAAGGGGGGGAAATGTGCTAATGTCTCACACTCAAACTAACCAGTAAACATGTTTTATGGGCCAAAGCTTAAAAATCACTTAGGCATCTTCAGAATGGATCTGACTATCATTTAAAAAGGTTTCCCTTTAGGTCCCCATACTGTCAGAGGTCCCCTAAAGGTGTGTAAACAGAGCGATGTCCCCATTACGTCAGCATTGCCAGAGCGCGTGCACACACACACACACACACACACACACACACACACACACACACAATCTACATCAGGGGTGTCCACATTTTTCCAGAAAAATCTAATTAGATTCACTTTGGTATGTGCATTAAATAAAGTAAGTCATTAACATGTTAAGCTAGCAACCGGCGGCTCTTTAATGCCGCCCCTGTGGCTCCCTGGGGCCTTTCCGGTAACAGTTCGAGATGCTACCTCAGTAGAAGCATTTAAGTCTCATCTTAAAACTCATCTGTATACTCTAGCCTTTAAATAGACCTCCTTTTTAGACCAGTTGATCTGCCGCTTCTTTTCTTTCTCCTATGTCCCCCCCTCCCTTGTGGAGGGGGTCCGGTCCGATGACCATGGATGAAGTACTGACTGTCCAGAGTCGAGACCCAGGATGGACCGC
Organism: Nerophis ophidion; assembly: GCF_033978795.1. Classification (NCBI taxonomy): domain Eukaryota; kingdom Metazoa; phylum Chordata; class Actinopteri; order Syngnathiformes; family Syngnathidae; genus Nerophis; species Nerophis ophidion. The sequence goes on along the minus strand of NC_084639.1, from coordinate 2,222,605 downwards.
TCGTCGGGACCCAGGATGGACCGCTCGCCTGTATCGGTTGGGGACATCTCTACGCTGCTGATCCGCTTGAGATGGTTTCCTGTGGACGGGACTCTCCCTGCTGTCTTGGAGCCACTATGGATTGAACTTTCACAGTAGTGAAGTGAAGTGAATTATATTTATATAGCGCTTTTCTCTAGTGACTCAAAGCGCTTTACATAGTGAAACCCAATATCTAAGTTACATTTAAACCAGTGTGGGTGGCACTGGGAGCAGGTGGGTAAAGTGTCTTGCCCAAGGACACAACAGCAGTGACTAGGATGGCAGAAGCGGGAATCGAACCTGCAACCCTCAAGTTAATGGCACGGCCACTCTACCAACCGAGCTATGCCGCCCCAGTATCATGTTAGACCCGCTCGACATCCATTGCTTTCGGTCCCCTAGAGGGGGGGGGTTGCCCACATTTGAGGTCCTCTCCAAGGTTTCTCATAGTCAGCATTGTCACTGGCGTCCCACTGGATGTGAATTCTCCCTGCCCACTGGGTGTGAGTTTTCCTTGCCCTTTTGTGGGTTCTTCCGAGGATGTTGTAGTCGTAATGATTTGTGCAGTCCTTTGAGACATTTGTTATTTGGGGCTATATAAATAAACATTGATTGATTGATTGATTCTTAAAAAAAAGATTGAAACTGGAAAAAGATGGGTGGGGGAATATTTTTTGGGTTTTGTTTTAGTATGTTTTTTGTTTGAGGACAAACACGACACAAACCTTCCCAATTGTTAGAAAGCCCACTGTTTGCTTCACTGGTCACTGATGAGACTAATACCGTTTCTCAACTAAAAATGTTACCACTTCAACATTTTTCGACCAAGTTGAAAAATTCCAACACCAACCATTTCAACTCATTCAGACTATTCAAGTTTTTTTTTAGTTTTTCTTAACCATTTTCCCCAAAAAATCCCGCTTTTTCCAAAATTCCAAAACTTGTAACAATTTTTTTCGGGCCACTACTCCTTCCACATTTTTCAACCCACTTCCACTGTTCCACCGTCCAAACATTCCTCTTAATCAGGACAAAAAATAAAGTGGTTTTTTGAACTGGAAAAATTCCCGGTTTACCCAAAATTCCAGGAATTCCTTAATACTATTTCTCAACTGAAAATGTTACTACTTCAACATTTCTCGACCGGTTTGAAAAATTCCAACACCAACCGTTTCAACTCATTCAGACCATTCAAGTTTTTAGTTTTTCTTACCATTTTCAAAAAATAAATCCCACTTTTCCCGAAATTCGCAAAATGTTAACCTTTTTTTCTGGCCACTACTCCTTCCACATTTTTCAACCCACTTCAACCGTTTCACCGTCCAAACATTCTTCTTAATCAAGACAAAAAATAAAGTTGTTTTTTTAACTGGAAAAATTCCCGGTTTACCCAAAATTCCAGGAATTCCTTAATACTATTTCTCAACTGAAAATGTTACTACTTCAACATTTTTCGACCGAGTTGAAAAATTCCAACACCAACCATTTCAACTCATTCAGACTATTCAAGTTTTTTTTTAGTTTTTCTTAACCATTTTCCCCAAAAAATCCCGCTTTTTCCAAAATTCCAAAACTTGTAACAATTTTTTTCGGGCCACTACTCCTTCCACATTTTTCAACCCACTTCCACTGTTCCACCGTCCAAACATTCCTCTTAATCAGGACAAAAAATAAAGTTGTTTTTTGAACTGGAAAAATTCCCGGTTTACCCAAAATTCCAGGTATTCCTTAATACTATTTCTCAACTAAAAATGTTACTACTTCAACATTTCTCGACCGGTTTGAAAAATTCCAACATCAACCGTTTCAACTCATTCAGACCATTCAAGTTTTTCTTACCATTTTCAAAAAAATAAATCCCACTTTTCCCGAAATTCGCAAAATGTTAACCTTTTTTTCTGGCCACTACTCCTTCCACATTTTTCAACCCACTTCAACCGTTTCACCGTCCAAACATTCTTCTTAATCAAGACAAAAAACAAAGTTGTTTTTTTAACTGGAAAAATTCCCGGTTTACCCGAAATTCCAGGAATTCCTTAATACTATTTCTCAACTGAAAATGTTACTACTTCAACATTTCTCGACCGATTTGAAAAAAATTCCAACATCAACCATTTCAACTCATTCAGACCATTCAAGGAATTTTTACCATTTTCAACAACAACAAAAAAAAATCCCGCTTTTTCCAAAATTCCCAAATTTTGGGGATATTTCAATGGGACATTCTTCAAAGTTCCACAACTCCCACATTTTTCATCTGATTCACACTTTTCCAAATTCAAAATATTCAGCCTGTTTGAGAATGGTGTGTTTGACTTAAAAAAATAAAAAATACAAAAACAAATCCAGGATTTCAGTTCAACTTCAGCATTCATTTAGGAATTGCTTCATCTAAATTTACTTAGCAAACTCATGTTATGGGTCGGCTAAAACCAGCTCGCAGGACACTCCTGATCTACACTCTTTGACTTTAATTCATTTCATGATTTTAACTTGAATTACGATTATTTTACTTTTATTTTTGCTTTCTTGTGATTTTCCTGTAAAGCACTTTGTGAATCGCTTTGTGTATGAACTGCCTTTAATGCGCAGTATGGGAAGAGCTGGATGAAGTGGTTGGGGAGAGGGAAGTCTGGGCTTCCCTGTTTAGGCTGCTGTCCCCGCGACCCGACCTCGGATAAGCAGAAGAAGATGGATATGCAATGTAAGGCTGCAGCACCCCCCGTCACCCCTAATGGGACAAGCCGGAATCATGCACCTGTGTCGCTTTCCGTCTCCAGAGACACGTGCTGCGGCGTCTTATCAAAACTGAGATGTTTGGTCTGCCCCGCTTCTGCAGAAGTCACATGACAGGAAGTCTTAGACGTTATCGCAAGCAGGAAGCTTGTTTTGTTTTCCGAACAGGCCGCCATAAAACGCCTGACATGCGCCGCCGCGAGACTTCCCGCCGCATGCGGGAAAAGGCGGGAGAACGTGGAGCGACGCAAGAGCGAGCGAAGGATCAAAGCGGCGGCGCCAGGGACAAAGTGCGTCCTCCACAAGAAGAGAAGAAGAAAAATGCGGACAAAAGTTTCTAAAACTTCAAAGGGGGCTCTTTTCTTCTTCATTCCGGCGTTCCAGGCTCTTGTCCCGCCTCTCCTGCTCCTCGTCTCCGCTAATTGCCGAAGCCCGCCCTGCCCTTGCCGCCCCCGTGGGCTCCATGGGGGCCCGCTAACACGTGCTCCGGGATCAATAGAACCTGCACGCTCAATCCCTGCACTAATGAGAAAAAACTCCTTGAGGGAAGAAGGAGCTCTGCCAATAGACTGTACTACACACTCCTGTGTGTGTGTGTGTGTGTTCTGGCAATGCTGACTTAATGGGGACATCGCTCTTTAGGCATGGGAGTCAAACTGTGGCCCGTGGGCCAGATTTGGCCCGCCGTGTAATTTCATTTGGCCCTTGAGGCAATATCAAATTAACATTAGAGCTGGCCCACCAGGACTAAAGACGCTGAGATCATTATCCATGCGTTTGTTACGTCTCGCCTCGACTACTGTAACGTATTATTTTCGGGTCTCCCCATGTCTAGCATTAAAAGATTACAGTTGGTACAAAATGCGGCTGCTAGACTTTTGACAAGAACAAGAAAGTTTGATCACATTACGCCTATACTGTATATACCTTTATATACATATATACATACATATATACTGTATATACCTTTATATACATATATACATACATATATACCTATACTGTATATACCTTTATATACATATATACATACATATATACCTATACTGGCTCACCTGCACTGGCTTCCTGTGCACTTAAGATGTGACTTTAAGGTTTTACTACTTACGTATAAAATACTACACGGTCTAGCTCCAGCCTATCTTGCCGATTGTATTGTACCATATGTCCCGGCAAGAAATCTGCGTTCAAAGGACTCCGGCTTATTAGTGATTCCCAAAGCCCAAAAAAAGTCTGCGGGCTATAGAGCGTTTTCCGTTCGGGCTCCAGTACTCTGGAATGCCCTCCCGGTAACAGTTCGAGATGCCACCTCAGTAGAAGCATTTAAGTCTCACCTTAAAACTCATTTGTATACTCTAGCCTTTAAATAGACTCCCTTTTTAGACCAGTTGATCTGCCGTTTCTTTTCTTTTTCTTCTATGTCCCACTCTCCCGTGTGGAGGGGGTCCGGTCCGATCCGGTGGCCATGTACTGCTTGCCTGTGTATCGGCTGGGGACATCTCTGCGCTGCTGGTCCGCCTACGCTTGGGATGGTTTCCTGCTGGCTCCGCTGTGAACGGGACTCTCGCTGCTGTGTTGGATCCGCTTTGGACTGGACTCTCGCGACTGTGTTGGATCCATTATGGATTGAACTTTCACAGTATCATGTTAGACCCGCTCGACATCCATTGCTTTCCTCCTCTCTAAGGTTCTCATAGTCCTCATTGTCACTGACGTCCCACTGGGTCATTATTGTCACCAATGTCCCACTGGGTGTGAGTTTTCCTTGCCCTTATGTGGGCCTACCGAGGATGTCGTGGTGGTTTGTGCAGCCCTTTGAGACACTAGTGATTTAGGGCTATATAAGTAAACATTGATTGATTGATTGATTGATTATACAGCGGCAGTGCCACTCTAACAGCGCATTCACCGCTTATACTCATACTTGCCAACCCTCCTGATTTTCCAGGGAGACTCCCGAAGTTCAGTGCCCCTCCCGAAAATCTCCTGGGGCAACTATTCTCCCGAATTTCTCCCCGAACAACAATATTGGGGGCGTGCCTTAAAGGCACTGCCTTTAGCGTTCTCCACAACCTGTCGTTACGTCCGCTTTTCCTCTATACATACAGCGTGCTGGCCAAGTCACATAATATATGCGGCTTGTACACACACACACACACACACACACACACACACACACACACACACGCACACAAAAGTAAATGCAAGTCATATTTGATCAACAGCCATACAGGTCATACTGAGGGTGGCCGTATAAACAACTTTAACACTGTTACAAATATGCGCCACACTGTGTAGCCACACCAAACAAGAGTGACAAACACAATTCATGTGAAGAACCGCACCGAAACACAACATGAACACAACAGAACAAATACCCAGAACCCCTTGCAGCACTAACTCTTCCAGGACGCTACAATATCCACCCCCGCTACCACCAAACCCTGCCACCACCCAACCCCGACCACCTCATTATTTTATTTTCAAATTTATTAGCAAGTGGAAAAAGTTAATGTTGATATTTACATTAGAAGGCTGCAAATAGAAAAGAGGCATTATATTTTTAATTAAAATTTTATTTCGGTAATGTTTTTTCGTTTGTTTTTTGAAAGTTGATTTTGCACTATTAGGTTGTATAAGCGTTGTTTAAGAAAATCAGTGTAGCAAACTGAGCAATAATTAACGTTTTATTCATTCACTTTCTCTTGTTACTTTAAGGCCTGAATGTTTGATTCATTCATTATTGTTCTTTTATTTTCAAATGTATTATTGGCCTGTGGAAAAAGTTTATTTTGATATTTACCACAGAAGGCTGCAAATAGAAAAGAAGCATTACATTTTTATTAAAATTTTATTTGATATGCCATTGATATTTTTTAAATATTGTTATTATTATTTGAAACTGGATTTTGCATGTCACTATAAAGTTATATAAGCCTTGCTTGTTCAATATTCAATGCAAAACTTGTTTGGGTCCCTATTAAAAGGTTCATTTGTTCAACCTTGGCCCGCGGCTTTGTTCGGTTTAATATTTTGGCCCACTCTGTATTTGACTTTGACAGCCCTGCCTTTAGGGGACCTCTGACAGTATGGGGACCGAAAAAAACAGGTCCACAAAAGGGAAACCTTTATAAACGATAGTCAGATGCCTAAGTGATTTTTAAGCTTTGGCCCATAAAACATGTTTACTGCTTAGTTTGAGTGTGAGACATTTGCACATCAGCCCCCTCATCGGGCTGTAGCTGGTACTGCATTTGCTGCTCTGCTCACACTTCTTCCATATATTCATGTCATATTTAATTTGAACTTTTTTTTTTTTTTTAAATGGTCCTCAGTAGTCACGTACAAATTTGTGTGAATTATGCATAATTATTTGAATTTGGTCCCGATGAACCATATTAACTCTTTTTCCCCAGGGTCCCCAGTAAGAATGATCAGCACATTGCTTCATCAATCCAGAGATTTAAAGATCTGTATGAGCTAACTGGGCAGTGGACATTTTACTTACTTTTTTTATGCCTCCACAAGCTGTAGAAAGGGTGGTCCCCACAAGTCACGAACAACAACTTGGTCCCCATTCCAAATGATACCCAGTATGTGTGTGTGTGTGTGTGTGTGTGTGTGTGTGTGTGTGTGTGTGTGCACACAAAAACAAAACATTTATTTTTTTCTTTTGTTTTGGCTCAAGAATTAAATACATTTCTTCCCATATGAACTCATAACAATAGAGATCAATCAATCAATCAATCAATCAATCGATGTTTACTTATATAGGCCTAAATCACGAGTGTCTCAAAGGGCTGCACAAGCCATAACGACATCCTCGACTCGGATCCCACATCAGGGCAAGGAAAAACTCAACCCAACGGGATGACAATGGGAATCCTTGGAGGGGACCGCAAATGTAAATAAATGAATAAATGAACTAAAAGCAGTCTTTTTCTCATGTGTAGACTTCTTTCTTATACATTTGGGAACAATTTCTCATATTATTTATCTTTCTTGAATATTGCAATATCTTTTCATAAAAATCATTACTTTTTATGTAAAATTATTACTTTTTAATGCAATATGGTGACACTTGTCATATTAATTCTGACTTGTATCACAATATTGATAAATAATACAATTTTTTCTGGTTGTGAATTTTTTTGGGGTAAAATTATGACTTGACATAATTTTGCCAAGCAAAATTCCGATTATTATTATAATATTGCCAAAATATTAAAGTTGTCTTCTAAAAGTGTGACTTTTGCTGACTAAATTAACGACTCTTTTTGCCAAAATTGTAATATTTTCTTCTAAATTTGTGACTGTTATTGAGTAAAGTTCCAACTTCTACACAAATGTTCAGTTTTTCTTGTAAAATTCTGACTCACTTTGAGTAAAATTCCGACTTTTATTATAACACTGCCAAAATTTTTCTTGTGATATTGTGACCTTTTTCCAACTCATTTTTCACAAGAAGCTTTTTTATATTTGCATGGTACGTATGTATTATTAATGTTGGAAATACAAATCTTTATGTATGGAGAAAAGGTGGTCCTAAAGAGGGAGGCATTTTTCGGAGGTCTCAAGAAGGTAAGAAATACAGGAATGCATGCGTGTGTGTGTGTGTGTGTGTGTGTGTGTGTGTGTGTGTGTTGTTACTAACAATAGTGAGTCAGTCTAATCCTCCAGGCTGCATAATAGCCACTAAGCTGTCTATTCACAAGTACATGCAAAGTGTTCTGATCAGCCACTCAGCTTTTCATTGCACATATTTCCCTTTCTTTCTTTGACTTAATTCACCACTTTATTTTCTCGCTCCTTTCATCTCCTCCTTGATTTCGTCAACGCGCTTCACTTTGTTCATCGTTAAAATGACAACAACAAAAAATAAAACCACAAACAGCCTCTGAAAACATCTGCAGCACATTTTTGGAACTCAATCTAAAACGGTGTTTATTAACCATAGGGCCGGGGGCGCATTGTTGGACAGTGAGCACCCACTTGAGGGCCGCCAAAAATATCTATTTTCAAGATCGGGTCCTTATGGGCCGTAGCAGTACTCAATTGTAATACACTTTTCCACCATGTGTGGCAGTAATGACGATATCAAATAAACAGAAGTCTGGAGCTAAATTCATAGCGAAGTTTCTTAAGCGCAAGAATTATGACTACAATTGTAAAACTGCATCTTTATTTAGTGACAGTTTATTCAAAATGTATTATTAATTTAGTTTAGCACAACATAATGCAAATGTAAAGCAAATGTATTTTTCGGCAGTTATTTTTGAGTCCCTTCTTATGCAGTATATTTGGTTAGTATACTTATTTCTCTAATTAACCTGACCCAAGCCTAAGGTGTATGTGTTAAAAATAAATAATCATCTTTGTAATTAACACGTTTTTTATATAATGTGACATGGTTGTAAATTGTTAGTTGGTTAAATATAATTATGTAATATCATTAAAATCAAGAGTACGCTTACTACTACTATTACTTATACTACTATTAATTGTAAAAATAAAATAATACTACCAACTATGATAATAATAATTCAGCTTTTATATAATCTAATAATAATGTTAATATTTGAGTGCCCCCTACTAATATTAATAATAACAACTATGATAGTAATATTATACCTATTATATGATAATAATAAAAATAATAATAACTAATACTAATGTTAATATTTGAGTGGCGCCCTACTACTAGTAATAATAATAATATTTTAAATAATAATAACTATAATAATAATAATGTATCATATAATAATAATAATTACAAATAATAATAATGTTCATATTTGAGTGCCCCCTACTAATAATAATAATAATACTTATACTAATAACCATGATAATAATGTTATACATATTATATAATATAATATTATGTAATACATAAGAATAACTATGATAATATTATAACTATTATGTTATAATAATAATAACTAATAATAATAATGTTATTATTTGAGTGGCGCCTGCCTATTAGTAATACTAATACAAATAATTGTAATAATAATAACTATGATAATAATATACCTGTCATATAACAATAATAACTAACATTAATATTGTTAATATTTGCGTGCTCCTACTACTAATAATAATAATAACAACAATAATATTAATAATAATAACAACAATAATAATAACTATGACAATAATATAATACCTGTCATATAATAATAATACTTGATAATAATAATAATGTTAATATTTGAGTACCCCTACTAATAATAATAACAACAATACTATTAATAATAACTATGATAATAATATTATACATATTACAATAATAAGTATTATTAATAATGTTAATATTTGAGTGCCCCTTACTAATATTAATAATAACAATAAAATTAATAATAAAGATGATGATTATATATACCTATTATAGAATATAATAATAAAAATGTTAATATTTGAGTGGCCCCTTACTACTACTACTACTACTACTAATAGATAATAATGATAATAATAATACCAATAACACAAATAATAATAACTATGATAATAATGTACCTGTTATATAATATAATAATAATGATGATAATAATAACCCCCCCAAAAAATAATGTTAATATTTGAACGGGCCCCTGGCCCCGCTTTAGTAGCAAAGTTGGGCCCCAAAGTCAAAAATGTTAAGAAACCCTGATGTAGAACATAGTGAAGCATACAAAGAATCAAATCTGACGGACGGATTCTGCTGTTCAACCAGCTCATCCTCACGGTGATGAAGGTTGGGACGAGGTCATGCCCTCCGCGCTGAGAAAGTACCCGACAAGGAATGTGTGTGCGTGTGGAGGACTAGGAGGTATGCGTCTGAGGATGCTGAAGCATCTTCTTTCATGTGTCACACTGCAAAGAAGCGGAGGAGGTTGGAGGCGATGAAGGGTTTCAAGTGTCTTAAGTAGCCACTTTCCAAGTAATGGCCGTCTTTGTTAGGCGTCGCCAGGCAGGGACACGACATGCACGGCAGATAGGTTGCAAAAATATACATTTTTTTATGCATTCTAATTTGTAATACACAAGGTGGCTAACAATGCAGCCAATGGAAGTATTCTATTGCCACAGTTGTAGTCCGTATGGGCCGTAGTGGTACATAGTTGTAATACACTTTTCCACCACTTGTGGCAGTAACGACAATATCAAACAAACAGAAGAAGTCTGGAACTGATGTTATACCGACATTTTTTTAGTGCAATAATGAAGACTAAAAAAAAAAATGTTTTAAAGACCTACTGAAATGAGATTTTCTTATTTAAACGGGGATAGCAGGTCAATTCTATGTGTCATACTTCATCATTTCGCCATATTTTTGCTGAAAGGATTTAGTAGAGAACATTGACGATAAAGTTTGCAACTTTTGGTCGCCAATAAAAAAGCCTTGCCTGTACCGGAAGTCGCAGGCGATGACGTCACAAGTGTGAGGGCTCCTCACGTCCTCACATTGTTTATAATGGGAGCCTCCAGCGGCAAAAGCTATTAGGAACAAGAATCAATCAATAAAGTGTCTCAAAGGGCTGCACAAATCACAACACAAACCACTACGACATCCTCGGTAGGCCCACATAACGGCAAGGAAAACTCACACCCAGTGGGACGTCGGTGACAATGATGACTATGAGAACCTTGGAGAGGAGGAAAGCAATGGATGTGGAGCGGGTCTAACATGATACTGTGAAAGTTCAATCCATAATGGATCCTACACAGCTGAAACGACAATTTCCCCATTAATTTGAGCGAGGACGAAAGATTTGTGGATGATGATTTTGATAGCGAAGGGCTAGAAAAAAAATAAAAATAAAGTAAAAAAAAAAAAAAGGCGATTGCATTGGGACGGATTCAGATGTTTTTAGACACATTTACTAGGATCATTCTGGGAAATCCCTTATATTTCTACTGTGTTGCTAGTGTTTTAGTGAGATTAAATAGTACCTGATAGTCGGAGGGGTGTGTCCACGGGTGTCTTGACGCCAGTCTCTGAGGGAAGTCGACGGCAGCTGCCTGGACGGCACAACCTCAGCTGATCTCCGGTAAATGGCGATTTTTTAACGACAATTTTTTCACCGAAACCTGCCGGTTGACAAGTGGTCGGGGACCATGTTCGCTTGACTGCTCTGATCCATAGTAAAGCTTCAACTCCGGGAATTTTAAGTAAGGAAACACTGCGTGTTTGTGTGGCTAAATGCTAACGCTTCCCACCTTCATCTTTCTTCTTTGACTTCTCCATTATTAATTGAACAAATTGCAAAAGATTCAGCAACACAGATGTCCAGAATACTGTGTAATTGCGGGGTGAAAAGAGACGACTTTTAGCGCTAATATGTCCCCTGTCACCCGGGACGTCACGCGTACACGTCATCATTCCGCGACGTTTTCAACAAGAAACTCCGCGGGATATTTAAAATTGTAATTTAGTAAACTAAAAAGGCCGTATTGGCATTACCATGAATTGATTAACGTGGACCCCGACTTAAACAAGTTGAAAAACTTATTGGGGTGTTAGCATTTAGTGGTCAATTGTACGGAATATGTACTGTACTGTGCTATCTACTAATAAAAGTATCAATCAATCAATGTGTTGCAATGTTAATATTTCATCATTGATATATAAACTATCAGACTGCGTGCTCGCTAGTAGTGGCTTTCAGTAGGCCTTTAAAAAATAAAAAATAAAAAAAATAAAAAGATTAAATATTTCTAGTTCGGAATGACAACAGCTTCTTGAAATTGTTGAGATTTGTTAAGAGTGCTTTGGTTTTTATGTATATTGAGAATATTATGTTTTCATGTACATTGTTCAATAAATAAATAAATAAAATGACAGCAGCAAAAAAATAAAATTAGATAATAATAATAAAGACTATATTTAGACTGTACAACTCCTCTCTGGGACGGGGGGCGGGGGGTAACAGTGCAATACGTTTTCATAACATGGTCACTACTGCCTACTTTGTCTTGTTATATTCTTATTTTACTGTTTTCATTTGATTCCCATTGTTGCTTTTTATTTTTTATTCTTATTGTAATATTTTTTCTATTTTGTTTCCATTTAAACCCCCATTATTTACTTTTTACTTTTTTTTAAATTGATCTCAACTCTGTACACTGCTGCTGGAATTTTAATTTTCCTGAAGGAACTCTCCTGAAGGAATCAATAAAGTACTATCTATATCTATATATATATATATATATATATATATATATATAGTCCGAGTCCATGGTTCTCGCCCGGAAAAGGGTGGAGTGCCATCTCCGGGTTGGGGAGGAGACCCTGCCCCAAGTGGAGGAGTTCAAGTACCTAGGAGTCTTGTTCACGAGTGGGGGAAGAGTGGATCGTGAGATCGACAGGCGGATCGGTGCGGCGTCTTCAGTAATGCGGACGTTGTACCGGTCCGTTGTGGTGAAGAAGGAGCTGAGCCGGAAGGCAAAGCTCTCAATTTACCGGTCGATCTACGTTCCCATCCTCACCTATGGTCATGAGCTTTGGGTCATGACCGAAAGGATAAGATCACGGGTACAAGCGGCCCAAATGAGTTTGGGTCTCTCCCTTAGAGATAGTGTGAGAAGTTCTGTCATCCGGGAGGAACTCAAAGTAAAGCTGCTGCTCCTCCACATGGAGAGGAGCCAGATGAGGTGGTTCGGGCATCTGGTCAGGATGCCACCCGAACGCCTCCCTAGGGAGGTGTTTAGGGCACGTCCGACTGGTAGGAGGCCACGGGGAAGACCCAGGACACGTTGGGAAGACTATGTCTCCCGGCTGGCCTGGGAACGCCTCGGGATCCCCCGGGAAGAGCTAGACGAAGTGGCTGGGGAGAGGGAAGTCTGGGCTTCCCTGCTTAGGCTGTTGCCCCCGCGACCCGACCTCGGATAAGCGGAAGATGATGGATGGATGATGGATGGGTATATATATATATATATATATATATATATATATATATATATATATATATATATATATATATGTAGTGACTTTACATGCAGTCGGCTTTTGAACCCGGTCCAAAGTTTGGACACCCCTGCTCTATACTAACATGACAGTCATATGTTGATGCAAGTTCATTAGTCTTTCCACGTCTGGGTTTCTATGGCGACGCTATCGAAGCATCTCTGGCTGATGTTCCAAGCGTGTCCCAACTCGAACCTCCACAAATGTTCCTTCCTTTCACGCTTCTGTTGAGGCCAATAGTAAAAAAAAAACAAAAAAAAAACTTGACTCCTCTCTTTCTCCGTCGCCCTCTCCATCTCGTCCGTTGTCTTTGTGTCTCTTTTAACGGAGGTGAAACCAGGCGGAACCGGAGGATGTGGGACAGACAGCCTTGAAATGGAGGCCCCCCCTCCACACGTGGTGTAGGTGCTACACGTGCACATTGCCTCCATTTTTAAAAACATCTTTTGAAATGCGACTCGGCCCCCCCATAACCCCACAGATTGTTTCAGAGCAGCCCGCATGTTTACATCTCGCCTTTACCACGGTGCCTCCTGGATTTCCGCCCGCAACACCCGCTTTGAGCCACGATACGGAGCGTCGTGCTGCTTCCACAGCGTGACCAAGCCTACTGCTGCTCGCTCTTTAGGGTCATTTAGATTCTCATCCATCCTAAAAGATGGTGACAAATTACTATTGGCAACCATGTTGTTACATCCATCCATCCATTTTCTACCGCTTATTCCATTTTAGGGTGGCAGGGGGCACTGGCGCCTATCTCAGCTACAATGCTAAAAAAAAAAAATTGAAAAATAAAATAATTTGGACCTGGCTAAGAAGGGAGGGCAGGCAGAGATAAGAGGGGTTGGTTCCCTCTCCTGTCTAAGTCTAAGTCCACAGCAATTCCCTCCTCCTTTCCCGGCTGGTTTGTTGGCCTTTTTTGAATCCATATTGAGTAAGTAAAACAAAGAAAGACACACACAGCAAAGACCTTAGGCCAGTGTTTTTCAACCTTTTTTGAGCCAAGGCACATTTTTTGTGTTGAAAAATTCCAGAGACACATCACCAGCAGAAATCCTTAAAAAGATGAAACTCAGTTGACAGTTTAAAAGTCGTTGTCACCATTGTTGTTTATGACTTGAAAGCATAACCAAGCATGCATCACTATAGCTCTTGTCTCAAAGTAGGTGTACTGTCACCACCACAATAAGTCACACAACGTGACTTATTTTGAGTTTTTTGGTGTTTTCCTGTGTGTAGTGGAGTTTTAATTCTTGTCTTGCGCTCCTATATCTGTATCTGCTGCTTTAATGTCTTTAATGTCCTCTGTGTTCTTTGATGTTTGATGTTTCCCTCTTACACACATCTAAGAGGGATGTGTACTATGGCTATGAGTTGTTTTTTTCCCTTGACCTCAGTCTGCACCCCCTCTCCAGGGCCCAGGCTTAGACCGATTTTTTTTAAATGTTATTTCAATCTTTTTAGTTTTCTTCCATTCCCCCCCACCCCTTGTTTACCTGTATCTCATCTTTTTTGTAAGGAGCGCTGGAAGCCGGCAGACCCGTCAGCGATCCTGTTCTGTCTCCCTGTAATGTTTGTCTGATCTCGAATGGGATTGTGCTGAAAATTTTAATTTTCCTGAAGGAACTCTCCTGACGGAATAAATAAAGTATTATCTAATCTATCTATTTTGTTGTCGGTTGTCATGTCATGTCTGGATGTACTTTGTGGACGCCGTCTGCTGCTAGTCTTTGCTGTCGTCCAGCATTCTGTTTTTGTTTACTTTGCAGCCAGTTCAGTTTTAGCTTCCTTTTGCATAGCCATCCCAAAGCTTCAATGCCTTTTTTTAGCGGCACTCGCCTTTTGTTTATTTTTTGTTTAAGCATTAGATACCTTTGTACCTGCACACTGCCTCCCGCTGTTGTCTGCATATTGTGATCCCGACAAACCATGTTCCTGACATCTACAAAGCAATTAGCTACCTGCTGCCACCTAATGATATGGAAGGGTATTACATGGTTACCCTGCCGATTTCTAGACAGCGAAGACACTCAACGGCACATTTGTGGATTATAATTACTGGTTTGCAAAAAATATTTTTAACCCAATTAGGTGAAATTACCACAGATTCCCCAGGCACCGCTTCCTCATAGGAAGACGTGTTGGTGGGATTGAGGAGGTCTTTGAAGTATTCCTTCCACCGATCCACAACATCCGCAGTTGAGGTCAGCAGAACACCATCCGCACCATACACGGTGTTGATAGTGCACTGCTTCCCCTTCCTGAGGCGGCGGGCGGTGGTCCAGAATCGCTTCGAAGCCGTCCGGAAGTCGTTTTCCATGGCTTCCCCGAACTCTTCCCATGTCCGAGTTTTTGCCTCCGCGACCGCTAAAGCTGCACACCGCTTGGCCCGTCGGTACCCGTCCACTGCCTCCGGAGTCCTATGAGCCAAAAGAACCCGATAGGACTCCTTCTTCAGCTTGACGACATCCCTCACTGCTGGTGTCCACCAACGGGTTCCGGGATTACCGCCACGACAGGCACCAACAACCTTGCGGCCACAGCTCCAATCAGCCGCCTCGACAATAGAGGTTCGGAACATGGTCCGCTCGGACTCAATGTCCCGCACCTCCCTCTATGGTGGACTCTCCTATTTCTGGGGCTGAGGTCGCTGAGGTAGTTAAAAAGCTCCTCGGCGGCTAGGCCCCGGGGGTGGATGAGATCCGCCCGGAGTTCCTTAAGGCTCTGGATGTTGTGGGGCTGTCTTGGTTGACAAGACTCTGCAGCATCGTGTGGACATCGGGGGCGGTACCTCTGGATTGGCAGACCAGGGTGGTGGTCCCTCTCTTTAAGAAGGGGGACCGGAGGGTGTGTTCCAACTATCGTGGGATCACACTCCTCAGCCTTCCCGGTAAGGTTTATTCAGGTGTACTGGAGAGGAGGCTTCGCCGGATAGTCGAACCTCGGATTCAGGAGGAACAGTGTGGTTTTCGTCCTGGTCGTGGAACTGTGGACCAGCTCTATACTCTCGGCAGGGTTCTTGAGGGTGCATGGGAGTTTGCCCAACCAGTCTACATGTGCTTTGTGGACTTGGAGAAGGCATTCGACCGTGTCCCTCGGGAAGTCCTATGGGGAGTGCTCAGAGAGTATGGGGTATCGGACTGTCTTATTGTGGCGGTCCGCTCCCTGTATGATCAGTGTCAGAGCTTGGTCCGCATTGCTGGCAGTAAGTCGGACACATTTCCAGTGAGGGTTGGACTCCGCCAAGGCTGTCCTTTGTCATCGATTCTGTTCATAACTTATATGGACAGAATTTCTAGGCACAGTCAAGGCGTTGAGGGGATCCGGTTTGGTGGCTGCAGGATTAGGTCTCTGCTTTTTGCAGATGATGTGGTCCTGATGGCTTCATCTGTCCGAGATCTTCAGCTCTCACTGGATCGGTTTGCAGCCGAGTGTGAAGCGACCGGAATGAGAATCAGCACCTCCAAGTCCGAGTCCATGGTTCTCGCCCGGAAAAGGGTGGAGTGCCATCTCCGGGTTGGGGAGGAGACCCTGCCCCAAGTGGAGGAGTTCAAGTACCTAGGAGTCTTGTTCACGAGTGGGGGAAGAGTGGATCGTGAGATCGACAGGCGGATCGGTGCGGCGTCTTCAGTAATGCGGACGTTGTATTGATCCGTTGTGGTGAAGAAGGAGCTGAGCCGGAAGGCAAAGCTCTCAATTTACCGGTCGATCTACGTTCCCATCCTCACCTATGGTCATGAGCTTTGGGTCATGACCGAAAGGATAAGATCACGGGTACAAGCGGCCCAAATGAGTTTGGGTCTCTCCCTTAGAGATAGGGTGAGAAGCTCTGCCATCCGGGAGGAACTCAAAGTAAAGCCGCTGCTCCTCCACATGGAGAGGAGCCAGATGAGGTGGTTCGGGCATCTGGTCAGGATGCCACCCGAACGCCTCCCTAGGGAGGTGTTTAGGGCACGTCCAACCGGTAGGAGGCCACGGGGAAGACCCAGGACACGTTGGGAAGACTATGTCTCCCGGCTGGCCTGGGAACGCCTCGGGATCCCCCGGGAAGAGCTAGACCAAGTGGCTGGGGAGAGGGAAGTCTGGGCTTCCCTGCTTAGGCTGTTGCCCCCGCGACCCGACCTCGGATAAGCGGAAGATGATGGATGGAATGAATGGATAGGTGAAATTACATCATCTCCCACGCACGCACAGTGGTTGAAAAACACTGCCTTAGGCGACCGAGTACTGGATTTGACCTAGTGGGCTAGTATGTACTAGTGTTGTCCAAATACCAATATTTTGGTACCGGTACCAAAATGTATTTCAATACTTTTCTGTACTTTGAAACTTTTCTAATTAAAGGGACCTGCGATGAAGTGGCGACTTGTCCAGGGTGTACCCCGCCTACCGCCAGAATGCAGCTGAGATAGGCTCCTGCAACCCCCTGCTACCCCAAAAGGGACAAGCAGTAGAAAATGGATGGATGGAATAAAGGGAACCACAAAAAAATTACTCTATTGGCTTTATTTTAACAAAAAATCTTAGAGTTACATTAAACACATGTTTCTTATTGCAAGTTTGTCCTTAAATAAAATAGTAAACATACTAGACAACTCTCTACTAAATCCTTTCAGCAAAAATATGGCAATATCGCCAAATGGTCAAGTATGACACATAAAATGGAGCTGCTATCCCCGTTTAAATAAGAACATCTCATTTCAGTAGGCCTTTAATTCTACTTACTAACTTATTAACAAGACAACCACTCGCCTTGTGCAATTTGTGCTTGGCTGAGGTAATAACAATGGCTGACATGTTAACAATTGCTTTAAGGAGCAGCTCCTCCCTGCTTTCTTCCTTTTCACAAAACAAAAGACAAAATTAGTGCGTGAGGACTCTTAAATGCCGAGCACACACTGAAGTTCACGGTGTGCACTTTTTTGCCATTAAAGAGGCAAGAAGGCGTGTAACCTGAGTACATGAATCTGGGGGGTAGACATAGTAAATCCACCCCCCCATCCGGAACACACACACACACACACACACACACGCACACACACACACACACACACACACACATTCTTGTATTTGTGAAATTCTTGAGACCACCCTTTCTAGATATATAAAGATTTGTATTTCCAACATTACTAATATATACTGTACATACTATGCAAATATAAAAAAGCGTATTGTGAAAAATGAGTTGGAATTTCACAAGAAAAAGGTCACAATTTCACAAGAAAAAGGTAGAATTTTGCCAGTATTATAAAAAAAGTCGTAATTTTACTCAATGCATGTCACAATTTTACAAGAAAAACTGAACATTTGTGCAATATTATGATAAATTTACTCCGTAACAGTCGCAATTTTAAGAGAAAAAGCTTATAATGTTGGCAATTTAATGAAAAGTCACAATTTTATTAGAAAAACTTTAAAATTTTGGCAATATCACAATAATAACCGGAATTCACTTGGCAAAAATATATAAAAAGTCATCATTTTACTCCAAAAATATCACTATTTTACAAAGAGTAACAATAAAATTGATACAAGTCAGAATTGTATATGACAAATGTCACAATTTTGCATGAAAAAGTGATAATTCTACGAGTATATATTGCAATATTACAGAAACAGAAAGAATATGAGAATTTGTTCCCAATTTTATAGGGAAAAAGTCAACACGTGAGAAAAAGACTGCTTTTAGTTCATTTTTTGTTGTTGTAATTGTTGGCCCTGCGATGAGGTTGCGACTTGTCCAGGGTGTACCCCGCCTTCCGCCTGATTGTAGCTGAGATAGGCACCAGCGCTCCCCGCGACCCCAAAAGGGATAAGCGGTAGGAAATGGATGGATGGATGTTTTTTAATCTGAATTTTTTATTTAAAGTTATAGGTTGATTGGCAACACTAAATTGGCCCGAGTGTGTGAATGTGAGTGTGAATGTTGTCTGTCTATCTGTGTTGGCCCTGTGATGAGGTGGAAACTTGTCCAGGGTGTACCCCGCCTTCCGCCCGATTGTAGCTGAGATAGGCGCCAGCGCCCCCCGCGACCCCAAAAGGGAATAAGCGGTAGAAAATGGATGGATGGACAATATGTCTCTTTATACATATATATATATATATATATATATATATATATGTATATAAAAAATTTTTTTTAATAAATTTTGGCCCAAGGGGGCGCAGTTAAAATGTCTTCCACACACTTGTTATTTCATATGTTGACCAGAGGGGGAGCACTTTTAAAACCAACACACAGTCAATTTGAAAAATCCCTTTTTTTGGGACCACCCTCATTTTGACAGATTTCACCAGCAGGGTTGTAAATGAGACATTCTCTATTAGATGCAATGCTTTTCCGTATTGGGACCATGATTTATGTCCTAACTTGTTCACACCTCCTCATATGGAAGCTACTTTTCCTTGTTGATGTCTCAAGAAGGGTAGAAATACAAGAACACACACACACACACACACACACATTCTTGTATTTGTTACCTTCTTGAGACCACCCTTTCTATATAAAGATGTGTATTTAGAACATTAATAATATATACGTACTATGCAAATATAAAAAAGCTTGTTGTGAAATAATGAGTTGGAATTTTGCAAGAAATAGATCACAATTTCACAAGAAAAACTTTGAATTTTGTCAGTATCATAATAAAAGTCGTGATTTTACTCAATGGAAGTCAAAATTTTACAAGAAAAACTGAACATTTGTGCAATATTAGGATCAAATTTACTCAATTACAGTCACAATTTTACAAGAAAAAGCTTAAAATGTTGGCACTTGTAATTTTATTTGACAAAAGTCACAATTTTATTAGTAAACTTAAAATTTTTGTCAATATCACAATAACCGGAATTTCACTTGGTAAACATATGACAAAAGTCATCAGTTTACTCAAAAAACATCACTATTTTACAAAGAACAACAAAGAAAATGGCAATACTGTGATAAAAGTCAGACTTTTATATGTCAAATGTCACCATTTTGCATTAAAAAGTAATAATTTAACATGAAAAAGTAATCAATTCACGAGAAACTAATGCAATAATGCAGAAACAAAAAGAATATGAGAAATTGTTCCCAATTTTATAAGCAAAAAGTCGACACATTGTGAGAAAAAGATTGCTTTTAGTTAATCATTTTTTCTTTTGATTGGTTTTTAATCTGCAATATTTACTTAAAGTTATTAAATAAATAAATAAATGGGTTGTACTTGTATAGCGCTTTTCTACCTTCAAGGTACTCAAAGCGCTTTGACCTACTTCCACATTTACCCATTCACACACACATTCACACACACATTCACACACTGATGGAGGGAGCTGCCATGCAAGGCGCCAACCAGCACCCATCAGGAGCAAGGGTGAAGTGTCTTGCTCAGGACACAACGAGGTTGGTTCTAGGTGGGATTTGAACCAGGGACCCTCGGATTGCGCACGGCCACTCTTCCACTGCGCCACGCCGCCCCTTACATATATTACATATATATATCCATCCATCCATCCATTTTCTACCGGGCTTCACGGTGGCAGAGGGGTTAGTGCGTCTGCCTCACAATACGAAGTTCCTGCAGTCCTGGGTTCAAATCCAGGCTCGGGATCTTTCTGTGTGGAGT
Source organism: Nerophis ophidion (assembly GCF_033978795.1). Taxonomy (NCBI): domain Eukaryota; kingdom Metazoa; phylum Chordata; class Actinopteri; order Syngnathiformes; family Syngnathidae; genus Nerophis; species Nerophis ophidion. Next base: position 2,202,292 of record NC_084639.1, on the reverse strand, counting down.
TTGCATGTTCTCCCCGTGAATGCGTGGGTTCCCTCCGGGTACTCCGGCTTCCTCCCACTTCCAAAGACATGCACCTGGGGATAGGTTGATTGGCAACACTAAATTGGCCCTAGTGTGTGAATGTGAGTGTGAATGTTGTATATATACATATATATATATATATACATATACATATATACATATATATATATATATATATATATATACATATACATATATACATATATATATATATATATATATACAAATATTGTTTTTAAATTAATTTTGGCCAAAGGGGGTGCAATCAAATTTCTTACACACACTTGTTATTTCATATGTTGACCAGAGGGGGAGCACTTTTAAAAGCGACACACAGTCAATTTGAAGAATCCCTCCTTTTTGGGACCACCCTCATTTTGATAGATTTCACCAGCAGGGTTGTAAATGAGACATTCTCTATTAGATGCAATGGTTTTCCATATTGGGACCATGATTTATGTCCTAACTTGTTCACACCTCCTCATGTGGAAGCTACTTTTCCTTGTTGGTGTCTCAAGAAGGGTAGAAATACAAGAACACACACACACACACACACACACACACACACACACACACACACACACACACACACACACACACACACACACACACACACACACACACACACACACAGTCCAGATGAGAAGCTCAGCTTGTTAAGAGGTGAGTGTGTGACAAAGTGAGGTCGGGTTATTTGAGCTGCTTTTTCGGCTCTGTGCAATCACACGGACTCGTACGTTTGTGCACATGTGTGTGTGCACAAGCGTGTGTGTGTGTGTGTCTCACAGTCATTAGGCTGCAAAACCTTGGCCACCTCTACATCCTTCCAGGCAGGCAGCAGATATCTCAATTAAACACTCAGAAACCGGAGAGCAGAAAACCAGAAGAGCTACGAGAAAGGTAGGAAGAGTATAAAGACCGACACGGGGACGGAAAGACAAGGGACGGAAGGAAGGACCGGGGCACGGTGGAAACCCCGTTTACAAACTTAATTGGTTCTTGAACAAGTTTCGTAAACAGAAAAGGTTGTACTGTATTTTAAAGCAATGTTATTCTTCCATAAGAAACAATATAGACATGAATAATTGGTTCCGGCCTCGACAAAAGTCCATATTGGGACATGATTGAGCACAATGTAAAGTGCTGTAGGTGTGTTGCAATCACGTGACTTACAGCTGTCTTTTTCAACCCTTTTTCAGCCAAGGCACATTTCTTTCATTGAAAAAATGCAGAGGCGCACCACCAGCAGAAATCATTAGAAAAAACAAAACTCAGTTGATGGTAAAAAGACGTTGTCACAATTGTTGTATATTTGCTTTAAAGTCCTACTGAAATGAGATTTTCATATTTAAACGGGGATAGCAGCTCCATTCTATGTGTCATACTTCATCAGTTCGCCATATTGCCATATTTTTGCTGAAAGGATTTAGTAGAGAACATCCACGATAAAGTTAGCAACTATTGGTCGCTAATAAAAAGACTTGCCGGTACCGGAAGTAGCAGACGATGTGCGCGTGACGTCACGGGTTGTGGAGCTCCTTGATTGATTGATTGATTGATACTTTTATTAGTAGATTGCACAGTACAGTACATATTCCGTACAATTGACCACTAAATGGTAACACCCCAATAAGTTTTTCAACTTGTTTAAGTCGGGGTCCACGTTATTCAATTCACATCTGAACATTGTTTTACAATCCTGGCCACCAGCAGCGAGAGCGATTTGGACCGAGAAAGCGACGATTTCCCATTAATTTGAGCGAGGATGAAAGCTTTGTGGATGAGGAAAGTTAGAGTGAAGGACTAGAAAAAAGAAAAAAAAAGACGGCAGTGAGGGCGATTCAGATGTTATTAGACACATTTACTAGGATAATTCTGGAAAATCCCTTATCTGCTTATTGTGTTATTAGTGTTGTAGTGAGATTATATGGTACCTGAAAGTCGGAGGGGTGTGGCCACGGGTGTGGTGACCGCCAGTGTCTCTGAGGGAAGCCACGTTTCTTGACGAGGCGAAGCGAAGGGCAACCGTTGGGGTCGGGCTGAGCTTTTTTTTTCCTTTCCTCGCGATTCAGATGTTATTAGACACATTTACTAGGATAATTCTGGAAAATCCCTTATCTGCTTATTGTGTTACTAGTGTTGTAGTGAGATTATATGGTACCTGAAAGTCGGAGAGGTGTGGCCACGGGTGCGGTGACCGCCAGTGTCTCTGAGGGAAGTCACGTTTCTCGACGAGCCGAAGCGAAGGCAACCGTTGGGGCCGGGCTGAGCTTTTTTTTCCCCTTCTTCGCGATTCAGATGATATTAGACACATTTACTAGGATAATTCTGGAAAATCCCTTACCTGCTTATTGTGTTACTAGTGTTGTAGTGAGATTATATGGTACCTGAAAGTCGGAGGGGTGTGGCCACGGGTGTGGTGACCGCCCGTGTCTCTGAGGGAAGCAACGTTTCTCAACAAGACGAAGCGAAGGCAACTGTTGGGGCCGGGCTGAGCTTTTTTTTCCCCCCTCTGTTCCATAGTAAGGCTTCACCGTCATCTTTCGGGAATGTAAACAAGGAAACAAGGAAACACCGGCTGTGTTTGTGTTGCTAAAGGCGGCCGCAATACACCGCTTCCCACCTACATCTTTCTTCTTTGACGTCTCCATTATTAATTGAACAAATTTAAAAGATTCAGCAACACAGATGTCCAGAATACTGTGTAATTATGCGATTAAAGCAGATGACTTATAGCTGGGATCGGGGCTGGAACAACATGTCCGCTACAATCCGTGACGTGACGCGCACGTGTCATCATACCGCGACGTTTTCAACAGGATACTTTGCGCGAAATTTAAAATTGCAATTTAGTAAACTAAAAAGGCCGTATTGGCATGTGTTGCAATGTTAATATTTCATCATTGATATATAAACTATCAGACTGCGTGGCTGGTAGTAGTGGCTTTCAGTAGGCCTTTAAATCACTGCGATGAGGGGTGACTTGTCCAGGGTGTAGCCTGCCTTCCGCCCGAATGCAGCTGAGATAGGCTCCAGCCCCCCACCGTGGCCCCAAAAAGTGTCATGTCTTTTGATCATGTCGTGTTTGGCTATGTTCTGTTGACCTTGGGACTCTTTAAGTTCCTGTTTTTTTTCACTCCCTTGTTTTGATTCCATGGTTACGCATTAGTTTCACCTGTTGCTCATTTGGACACACGCACCTGTGTTAATCATGTCATTGTTATTTAAGCCTGTCCTTTTCTGTTGGTCGGCCTGGCGACATTAACTCTGTTACCCCGGTTTACATCCGACGACTTCTGCTACCCATCTTACCATAGTTCCATGCCAGGTGAGTTTTGTCTATGTTTTGTCAGTTTTCGTTTTCATGTCCGTAGCTTTTGCCCAAGTGCTAGTTTATTGTTTTCAAAGCCAAGTTTGTTCTTCCGCCTTGTGCGCGAAATTTGTTTGTTCATTTTGTTGGTGTTAAAATAAATGATGTCTTTACCTGCACGCCATGTCCACTCCAACTTTACTTGCATCTCGGGAAGACAAACACCCCAAAATCCACGTTACGACAAAAAGGGACAAGCGGTAGAAAATGGATGGATGGATGGACTTTACATGTAAATCATAACCAAGCATGCATCCCTATAGCTCTTGTCTCAAGGTATCAATCAATCAATCAATGTTTACTTACGTATATAGTCCTAAATCACAAGTGTCTCAAAGGGCTGCAAAGTAGGCGTACTGTCACCACCTGCCACATCACGCCCTGACTTATTTGGAGTTTTTTTGCTGTTTTACTTCTTGTCTTGTGCTGCTATTTTGGTGGCTTTCCTGTAGCAGTTTCATGTCTTTCTTTGAGCGATATTTCCCGCACATACTTTGTTTTAGCAATCAAAAATAATTTCAGTTGTTTTTATCCTTCTTTGTGGGGACATTTTTAGTTGTCATGTTATGTTCGGATGTACTTTGTCTTTGCTCCACAGTAAGTCTTTGCTGTCCTCCAGCATTCTGTTTTTGTTTACTTTGGAGCCAGTTCAGTTTTAGCTTTGTTCCGCATAGCCTTTTCTAAACTTCAATGCCTTTTCTTAGGAGCACTCACCTTTTCTTAATATTTGGTTTAAGCATTTGACACCTTTTTTTACCTGCACCCTGCCTCCCGCTGTTTCCGACATCTACAAAGCAATTAGCTAGGTGCTGCCACCTACTGATATGGAAGAGTATTACACGGTTACTCTGCCGAGCTCTAGAAAGCACCGACACTCAACAACAACACATCATTTTCAGACTGTAATTACTGCTTTTCCCAAAAATATTTTAACCCAAATAGGTGAAATTTGAAGGAGCACAAAACCAGAGATTTTGGGGGGGAAAAAAATAAATTGGGTGTACTGAGAAGTCGGGAGCCAGACAGACTAAGCGACTGAAAGAGGTTAGTTTGTAAGAACGGGGGATAGAGGACCAGAGGGTAGAAAAGACCGGACTATAGGACAAAAAAGACTGAGGTATGAAGGGATTGGGGACTGAGGGACAATAGAGAAAAGGGGCAAAGAAAAGGAGGATTAAAGAATAGACGGACAAAAAAAAACCTGAGTACCGGATTTTTCGGTGTATAAGTCGCTCCGGAGTACAAACCCTGTTTCCACATGAGCTGGGAAATTGTGTTCGATGTAAATATAAACGGAATAAAATGATTTGCAAATCATTTTCAACCCATATTCAGTTGAATATGCTACAAAGACAACATATTTAATTTAATAACTGATACTCTTTTTTTTTTTTTTTGCAAATAATCATTAACTTTAGAATTTGATGCCAGCAACGCGTGACAAAGAAGTTGGGAAAGGTGGCAATAAATACTGATAAAGTTGAGGAATGCTTATCAAACACTTATTTGTGCAGGCTAATGGGGAACAGGTGGGTGCCATGATTGGGTATAAAAACAGCTTGCCAAAAAATGCTCAGTCTTTCACAAGAAAGGATGGGGCGAGGTACACCCCTTTGTCCACAACTGCGTGAGCAAATAGTCAAACAGTTTAAGAACAACCTTTCTCAAAGTGCAATTGCAAGAAATTTAGGGATTTCAACATCTACGCTCCATCTACGTACAATGTTAATACACGCAACCCTAACTTAAAATGCCGGACATTTGAGGCATTTAAGAAACTCCACCCGGACAGCCCCACAAAATAAGAACAACGTTTCTCAAATTGCAATTGCAAGAAATTTGGGGATTTCAACATCTATGGTCCATCTACGTACATTGTTAATACACGCAACCCTAACTTAAAATGCCGGACATTTGAGGCATTTAAGAAACTCCACCCGGACAGCCCCACAAAAGAGGACATGTCCGGTGAAAAGAGGAGGTATGGTCAGTCTATCCTAGCCCGGTCGCTGCTAGCATGCCGTGTGTTGTGCTTCGGTGTGTAATGTTTACACAACGTGCAGTACGCTACTTAATATGTCCGTGTGGAAACTCGTTCGGTACTCGTTCCTGTACTGAAACGGTTCAATACAAATACACGTACCGTTACACCCCTTGTATAGGACTTCCTTTTCGGTGCCATTTTTGTTCAGTCCTTCTCACTTTTTATAAGTTAGCGCCAATGTTCAAATGGTGGAAATAGTAGCAGGTAGCATCTTTTTTTTCCCACAATGCACTTCTGCCATGACCTGCCTTGGCCAAATTTTCATTGGTTGACGTGCGTGTGACGATTGCTGATATCTGACCAGTCTTACGTGAATGAGATAAATTATATATTTTGATTGTGGAGGGACGGAGCCGACGGCGGGGCAAGACGGGCGTTGGCCCGGCTCAAGATGGCGGCCAGGAGGCGGAAAATGAACCCGAACAAAGAGGCGGGGCTTGCTGGGCGCCACGCCGCCACAATCCAAATCAGGTGCGTGACACACACACTGGGTCACAATTAACGTTTCTCCTGACGCTGTATAAAAGGGGAGAAGGAGGAGGAACGATCGCGGCAGAAGGAGTAGGAGAATCAGCAAGATAACAACACGAGCGAGAACGACTGAGAGCAAGCCGAACACAGTGACAAAGACGCGGCAGACTGAAGGCAAACGAGGAGCGAGCAGGAGTGGAGCAGCTGAAAAGCAATTCGACCAAAAGGCAAAGCTGGTATTGAAAAATAAAGCGAGTCAAACCTGCGAAAGCATGTCCTTCCTTGATGGTCCATGCAACCCGCATGATGATGGCAGGAAGCCGTTCAAATTGATATTTTACGGTAATGTGTTAATAATTTCACACATAAGTCGCTCCAGAGTATATGTCGCACCCCCGGCCAAACTATGAAAAAACCTGCGATTTATAGTCCGGAAAATATGGTAATATCAAGGAACCAAAGAGACTAAGGGACGAGGGAATACAAGGGACAGAGAGACCTCAACATTGGGGAATGGCACATTTGTATGGACAGGTGGTTGAAGGAAGGTGTGAAGGGGTCAGAGGACATGGATGTGTGACATAGAGTTTGAAAACCAGAAGAACTAAGGCCTGGTGGATTGAGAAACAAAGGACTGGATGATGCAGTATGATGAGAGTCTGCAACCTGATCCCACATGTTGGTTTTGGTCCAGTGGACAGCTGCAGTCTCACTTGGGACGGAGTCAGATGGAAAAAAGATAAAGTGGATGTGCTACTGCGACGCAAGACTTCTGCATCGTACGCCTCGGACTGGACCGGGTCAGCACGGATCCCTCCTAATCTGCCGGCGGGATTAAAGGATGAATGGTGACATGATGGCAAGCAGTGTTCCACTGAGCTCGCAGACTCTGGCCTGATGAGCTCAAATCCCTGAAAAGCTGACTTTTTTTTAAAAACCACGCCGCACCTCCACAATCCAGCGGCAATTAAAAGCACATGTCAGATGTTACAGGCCGGCTATGACATGGCAGTAAATCACATGGACACACGCAGCTTCCTTCCTTTTTCCTCGCACAACTTCCCGTCGCCGCTCCCGACACGCTCCCATTGTCCGCACATCTGCTTCCAACTACCGCCGGGCGTACGCTTGCAATCACTCATCTTCCGCCGGCGGCGGCCACGTTTCCATCCTCACTTGCCCGAAAGACCGACCGGCGCACGGCGACACGCTTTCCAACAAAAACCGTCGGGCGCAGCTGTCGAGATACGAAACTGAGATAATATTGACGGGAATGAAACGGCGGTTGGAGGAAAATGAAGAAAAATTACTGAATGGTAGGATTGAAGGATAAACATGTGGATCTTTAGGGCAGCACGGTGGTACATGGGTTTGTGCATGTGCCTCACAATACGGAGGTCCTGAGTTCAATCCCCGGCTCAGGATCTTTCTGTGTGGAGTTTGCATGTTCTCCCCGTGAATGCGTGGGTTCCCTCCGGGTACTCCAGCTTCCTCCCACCTCCAAAGACATGCACCTGGGGATAAGCCCCTCCCATCTCTAAAAACATGCACCTGGGGATAGGCCCCTCCCACCTACAAAGACATGCACCTGGGGATAGGCCCCTCCCACCTCTAAAAACAAGCACCTGGGGATAGACCCCTCCCACCTCCAAAGACATGCACCTGGGGATAGGCCCCCCCCACCTCCAAAAACATGCACCTGGGGATTGACCCCTCCCACCTCCAAAGACATGCACCTGGGGATAGGCCCCCCCCACCTCCAAAAACATGCACCTGGGGATTGACCCCTCCCACTTCCAAAGACACGCACCTGGGGATGGGCTCCTCCCACCGCCAAAGACATGCACCTGGGGATGGGCTCCTCCCACCGCCAAAGACATGCACCTGGGGATAGGCCCCTCCCACCTCCAAAGACATGCACCTGGGGATAGGCTCCTCCCACTTCCAAAGACACGCACCTGGGGATGGGCTCCTCCCACCTCCAAAGACATGCACCTGGGGATAGGCCCCTCCCACCTCCAAAGACATGCACCTGGGGATAGGCCCCTCCCACCTCCAAAGACATGCACCTGGAAATAGGCCCCTGCCACCTCCAAAGACATGCACCTGGGGATAGGCTCCTCCCACCTCCAAAGACATGCACCTGGGGATAGGCCCCTCCCACTTCCAAAGACATGCACCTGGGGATAGGCTCTTCCCACTTCCAAGGACACGCACCTGGGGATAGGCCCCTCCCACCGCCAAAGACATGCACCTGGGGATAGGCCCCTCCCACCTCCAAAGACATGCACCTGGGGATAGGTTGATTGGCAACACTAAATGGTCCCTAGTGTGTGAATGTTGTCTGTCTATCTGTGTTGGCCCTGCGATGAGGTGGCAGCTTGTCCAGGGTGTACGTCGCCTTCCGCCTGAAAGCAGCTGAAATAGGCTCCAGCACCCCTCGCGACTCCGAAAGGGACAAGCAGTAGAAAAAGGATGGATGGATTAGTGTTGTCCCAATACCAATATTTTGGTACCACAATAATGCCACAAAAAGTGGCATTATTGGCTTTCTTTTAACAAAAAAATCTTAGGGTACATTAAACATATGTTTCCTATTGCAAGTTTGTCCTTCAATAATAAAGTGAACATACAAGACAACTTGTCTTTTATTACTAAGTAAACCAAGGCTCCTAATCAGTCTGCTGACATATGCAGTAACATATTGTGTCATTTATACACCTTTTATTTTGTCAACATTATTAAGGACAAGCGGTAGAAAATGAATTATTAATCTACTTGTTCATTTACTGTTAATATCTGCTTACTTTCTCTTTTAACATGTTCCATCTACACTTCTGTTAAAATGTAATAATCACTTATTCTTCTGTTGTTTGATACTTTACATTATTTTTAGATGATACCACACATTTGGGTATCAATCCGATACCGAGTAGTTACAGGATCATACATTGGTCATATTCAATTCCTCATGTTTCCAAGGACATATTTCCTGAGTTTATAAACATAAAATAAATAAAAACAAACAAAAGAAGATTTAGTGATGCTGAAAAATATCGATGTAATCATAGTAGTATCGACTGCATATGTATGGTATAATTACAGTGGATGTCAGGTGTAGATCCACCAATGGCGTCATGAAAAGGAAGAAAACACATTGACATGAGAGGGAGTGTCCAAACCTGTACTATATATATATATATATATATATATATATATATATATGTCTTGATTGGATTATCCAGAGAATAGTGCTCGATACCGTGGTAGAGCGCAATATGTAGGTGTGTAGGTGTGTTTGTCGATCAGACAAACACTTCCCCAAAGGCAACACCCTAAGAAAAATATTCAACAAGAACAACATTAAATTGAGCTACAGCTGTATGAATAACATGCAACAAATCATTTCAAACCACAACAAAGCAATTGCAAAAGGACTGCCTACCCCCAGACTAAACGACTCTGAAACCAATAATGAATGTAACTGTCGCAAGAAACCTGATTGCCCTCTCAACGGAGGGTGCTTACAGACATCAGTCGTTTACCAAGCAAAGGTAATATGCAAGGACATTAACACATCCGACACGTACGTAGGATTAACCGAAGGAGCGTTCAAAACAAGATGGAATAATCACAACGCCTCCTTTAGAAACCAGACTTTGCAGAATTCTACAGAACTCAGCAAACACATTTGGAACCTCAAAGACAATAATGTTGAATATTCACTAACATGGCAAATTCTTGCATCCAGCACACCTTACAACAGTGGTAATAAAAGATGCAACCTATGCTTAAAAGAGAAACTGTTTATTATATATCATCCAGATCTATCATCCCTCAACAAGCGCAGTGAAATCATTTCAACATGCCGCCACAGACGGAAACACCTCCTAGGTAACACATGAGCCAATCCTCACACCCTACGCCTGCCTGTACCCACCCACTCTGTGCTCTATATAAACCATTGTATGTGAATGCTTCCATTAAAATCTCCTGATGATTGAGGGAACCCCTCATGAAACAGTTCTGTAGAGATGAAGTAGTCTTGTGATTTTTTCCCACACCTACATATATATATATATATATATATATATATATATATTAGGGCTGCGAATCTTTGGATGTCCCACGATTCGATTCAATATCGATTCTTGGTGTCACGATTCGATGATATATCGATTTTTTTCGATTCGATTTGATTCTCGATTCAAATTGATATTTTTCCGATTCAAAAGGATTCTGTATTCATTCGATACATAGATTTCAGCACGATCTACCCCAGTCTGCTGACATGCTAGCAGAGTAGTAGATTTAAAAAAAAAAAGCTTTTATAATTGCAAAGGACAATGTTTTATCAACTGATTGCAATAATGTAAATTTGTTTTAACTATCAAACAAACCAAAAATACGACTTATTTCATCTTTGTGAAAATATTGGATATTATATATCCTTTGCATTCCTATATATATATATATATATATATATAACTATAGACTGAAAGTGTGTCGGCCGATGATGTGACGTTATCGATGGGAAAATGCCTTTTTAGACAATATGATTTGCCTGAGTAGCTAGGAGACCTCGAGAGTAACAAGCGGTAGAAAATGGATTAGAAATGACAGATTTTCAAAAAAAAAAAAAAAAAAATATATATATATATATATAAATATATATATATATAAATATATATATATATATATACACCCTGGCCCCCGGCCAAATTGTTTTAACCCAATGCGGCCCCCCAGTCAAAAAGTTTGGGGGCCCCCTGGTGTATAGAATAAATATTTAAGCGTATTCTGCGCTTTGTAAACATGGCAAGTCCAAACAACACCATTTTGTTCAACATCCAGCCAGCTGGGAAGATGTTTATTGTTCCAAAATGGAAAGCCTCCCAAATACATGAGTGTTTTCGTCCTGCGTGGACGTATGAAGGGCAGTAAAAAGAGCGGTAAAGATGGACAGACAGCAGCTGTCCGCCTGGACGTCCTACATGGCAGCTGTTGACCCCGCCTCAGTCTCCGCTTGCACCCGAGGCGCCCCCCGCTGCGAGCTCCACCCCAAACACACACACACACACACACACACACGCATGTCGTGCCACTTGCAGATATGTCGCTGAGATGGATGAGGACAACACGCGCACACACACACACACACACACACACACACACACACACACACACACACACACGCATGTCGTGCCACTTGCAGATATGTCGCTGAGATGGATGAGGACAACACGCGCACACACACACACACACACACACACACACACACACGCATGTCGTGCCACTTGCAGATATGTCGCTGAGATGGATGAGGACAACACGCGCACACACACACACACACACACACACACACACACACACACACACACGCATGTCGTGCCACTTGCAGATATGTCGCTGAGATGGATGAGGACAACACGCGCACACACACACACACACACACACACACACACACACACACACGCATGTCGTGCCACTTGCAGATATGTCGCTGAGATGGATGAGGACAACACGCGCACACACACACACACACACACACACACGCATGTCGTGCCACTTGCAGATATGTCGCTGAGATGGATGAGGACAACACGCGCACACACACACACACACACACGCACACACACACACACACACACACACACACACACGCATGTCGTGCCACTTGCAGATATGTCGCTGAGATGGATGAGGACAACACACACACACACACACACACACACACACGCATGTCGTGCCACTTGCAGATATGTCGCTGAGATGGATGAGGACAACACGCGCACACACACACACACACACACACACACACACACACACACACACACATTCACGCATGTCGTGCCACTTGCAGATATGTCGCTGAGATGGATGAGGACAACACGCGCACACACACACACACACACACACACACACACACAGACACACACACAAATACAGAGCAGACGCGCTGATTAAAGACATCTGCTTAATGATGACATCATTGCCGCCAGTAGCCAACATGACGCAATACAGCATCGAAACAAGCGCCTCGTTTCACTGCCGCCAAATTGAAGGCCTACTGAAATGAGATGTTCTTATTTAAACGGGGATAGCAGCTCCATTCTATGTGTCATACTTGATCATTTTGCAATATTGCCCTATTTTTGCTGAAAGGATTTAGTAGAGAACATCCACGATAAAGTTCGCCACTTTTGGTCGCTAATAAAAAAGCCTTGCCTGTACCGGAAGTAGCAGACGATGTGCGCGTGACATCACGGGTTGTGGAGCTCCTCACATCTGAACATTGTTTACAATCATGGCCACCAGCAGCGAGAGTGATTCGGACCGAGAAAGCGACGATTTCCCCATTAATTTGAGCGAGGATGAAAGGTTTGTGGATGAGGAAAGTTAGAGTGAAGCACTTAAAAAAAAAAGAAGAAAAAAAAAAAAAAAAAGGCGACGGCTCCAGGCGGTGGCAGTGTAACTAGACACATTTACTAGGATAATTCTGGAAGATCCCTTATCAGCTTATTGTTTTAATAGTGTTTTAGTGAGATTGTAAAGTCATACCTGAAAGTCGGATGGCTGCAGTGAATGGCAGTGTCTCTGAGAAAAACCGAGGAGCCAAGATCACAGCTGCCTTTTTGAGCTGCAGGAGGAGGTCGCATAATTCACTGAAGTCTCCGGTAAGAGCCGATTTAAAATCACAATTTTCCCATCCTAAACTTGCTGGTTGACGTAGAGAAACATGTTCGCTTGACCGCTCTGTGTTAAAGCTTCACAACAAACAAAGAAACACTGGCTGTGTTTGTTTTGCTAAAGGCAGCTGCAATCCACCGCTTTCCACCAACAGCATTCTTCTTTGACGTCTCCATTAATAATTGAACAAATTGCAAAAGATTCAGCAACACAGATGTCCAAAATACTGTGTAATTATGCGATTAATTCCCATAATCCACTGAAGTCTCCGGTAAGAGCCGACTTAATATCACAATTTTCCCATCCCAAAACTTGCTGGTTGACGTAGAGAAACATGTTTGCTTGACCGCTCTGTGTTAAAGCTTCACAACAAACAAAGAAACACCGGCTGTGTTTGTGTTGCTAAAGGCAGCTGCAATCCACCGCTTTCCACCAACAGCATTCTTATTAATAGTCTCCATTATTAATTGGACAAATTGCAAAATATTCAGCAACACAGATGTCCAAAATACTGTTTGATTATGCGATGATAAGAGATGACTTTTACCCGTGTGTGGTGCTGGGCTCCAACCCGAGACGTCACGCGCACGTGTCATCATTCCGCGACGTTTTCAACAAGAAACTCCGTGGGAAATATCAAACTTTAATTTATTAAACTAAAAAGTTTTCCACCAACAGCATTCTTCTTTGACGTCTCCATTAATAATTGAACAAATTGCAAAAGATTCAGCAACACAGATGTCTAGAATACTGTGTAATTATGCGATTAAATCAGACTACTTATAGCTTGGATCGGGCTGGAAAATAATGTCCGCTGCAACCCGAGACGTCATAAACACGCGTCATCATACCGCAAAGTTTTCAACACGACACTTCGTGGGAAATTTACAATTGCAATTTAGTAAAGTAAAAAGGCCGTATTGGCATGTGTTGCAATGTTAATATTTCATCATTGATATATAAACTATCAGACTGTCAGTAGTAGTGGGTGTAAGTAGGCCTTTAAGAGCAGCTGCACGAGCGGAGACGACACAATGCAAGAGCCCTATAAACGGCGCAAGCATGAACCCACAATAACACCCACAATGCACTCACCGATGATGATGAGGGAGAAGTTGACGTTGACGCTGCCAAAGCCGTTGGTGGCCTTGCAGACGTACGTGCCGGCGTCGCCCGCCTCCACCTCTTTGATGCGCAGGCCGTGCTGCAACACCCGGAAGCGCGTCCAGCCGCTGTGGATGTTGCGGTCGTCTTTGGTCCACATGATGAGCGGCGGCGGGTCGCCCTCCACGGGGCAGGGCAGCTTCATGGTCCGACCCAGGCGGACGCTCTGCCGGTGGGCCACTCGCTCCGACACCCTGGGTGGACCTTGAGGCGAGAGGAGAGCGCAGGGAGAGGTGAGCACCATTTGAAACAACAAGTGGAACCTCCTTTTAGGAACCCCGCACTATACAAACTTTTTGATTTACCAACCGCAGACTGACTACAAACATGCTTTGTTGTACAAACCCCGTTTCCATATGTGTTGGGAAATGGTGTTAGATGTAAATATAAACAGAATTAAATGATTTACAAATCCTTTTCAAGCCATATTCAGTTGAATATGCTACAAAGACAACATATTTCATGTTCAAACTGATAAAAAAAATTTTTTTTTGCAAATAATCATTAACTTTAGAATTTGATGCCAGCAACACGTGACAAAGAAGTTGGGAAAGGTGGCAATAAATACTGATAAAGTTGAGGAATGCTCATCAAACACTTATTTGGAACATCCCACAGGTGTGCAGGCTAATTGGGAACAGGTGGGTGCCATGATTGGGTATAAAAGCAGCTTCCCAAAAAATGCTCAGTCTTTCACAAGAAAGGATGGGGCGAGGTACACCCCTTTGTCCACAACTGCGTGAGCAAATAGTCAAACAGTTTAAGAACAACCTTTCTCAAAGTGACATTGCAAGAAATGTAGGGATTTCAACATCTACGCTCCATAATATCATCAAAAGGTTCAGAGAATCTGGAGAAATCACTGCATGTAAGCGACATGGCCAGAAACAAACATTGAATGACCGTGACCTTCGATCCCTCAGACGGCACTGTATCAAAAACCGACATCAATCTCTAAAGGATATCACCACATGGGCTCAGGAACCCTTCAGAAAACCACTGTCACTAAATACAGTTGGTCGCTACATCTGTAAGTGCAAGTTAAAGCTCTACTATGCAAAGTGAAAGCCATTTATCAACAACATCCAGAAACACCACCAGATGTCTCTGGGCCCGAGATCATCTAAGATGGACTGATGCAAAGTGGAAAAGTGTTCTGTAGTCTGACAAGTACACATTTCAAATTGTTTTTGGGGGAAATATTTGATATGGTGTCATCCGGACCAAAGGGGAAGCGAACCATCCAGACTGTTATCGACGCAAAGTTCAAAAACAAGCATCTGTGAAGGTATGGGGGTGCATTAGTGCCCAAGACATGGGTAACTTACACATCTGTGAAGGCACCATTAATGCTGAAAGGTTCATACAGGTTTTGGAACAACATATGGTGCCATCTAAGTGCCGTCTTTTTCATGGACGCCCCTGCTTATTTCAGCAAGACAATGCCAAGCCACATTCAGCACGTGTTACAAAAGCGTGGCTTCGTAAAAAAACAGTGCAGGTACTTTCCTGGCCCGCCTGCAGTCCAGACCTGTCTCCCATGGAAAATGTGTGGCGCATTATGAAGCGTAAAATAGGACAGCGGAGACCCCGGACTGTTGAAGGACTGAAGCTCTACATAAAACAAGAATGGGAAAGAACTCCACTTTCAAAGCTTCAACAATTAGTTTCCTCAGTTCCCAAACGTTTATTGAGTGTTGTTAAAAGAAAAGGTGATGTAAGACAGTGGTGAACATGCCCTTTCCCAACTACTTTGGATTGTGTTGCAGCCAAGTTAATTATTTGCAAAAAAAAATAAAGTTTACGAGTTTGAACATCAAATATGTTGTCTTTGTAGTGCATTCAACTGAATATGGGTTGAAAAGGATTTGCAAATCATTGTATTCTGTTTATATTTACATCTAACACAATTTCCCAACTCATATGGAAACGGGGTTTGTACTTGGTAGCACAGTGTTGTAACGATACCAATATTTTGGTACCAGCACTGGTACTAAAATTATTTTTATACTTCTTGGTACTTTTTGTAAATAAATGGGACCACAGAAAAATGGTCATTATTTGACCCGTCAACCTTGATCACCCCCTGGGAGGTGAGGGGAGCAGTGAGCAGCAGCGGTGGCCACGCCCGGGAAACATTTTTGGTGATTTAACCCCCAATCCTAACCCTTGATGCTGAGTGCCAAGCAGGTAGGTAATGGCTCCCATTTTTATAATCTTTGGCATGACTCGGCCGGGGTTTGAACTCACAACCTCCTCTCAATTGCTGTTCTGAATGTTGCTGGGTTTGGTTTTGGATTGGAACTGTCTTATTATGGTACTATTGTGTATTATTTTGTTGGATTGATTAATTAAAAAAAAAAAAAAGGATGGGAGCCTGGTGGAATTTTAGGGAGTGAGTGCAAGGCAGCAGAAGGGGATGAAATACATCCGAAAGTGAGAGGAGGAGAAAACCGGAAAAAGGAGAAGAAGGAAGCGAGGGGAGTGCGCGAGGTCCAGTGGCTTCTCATGACTCCTCGTGGGCTTCAACAATAGTCTCCAAATTTAGCAGCGACAAACACAACGGAGCTCTTTGGACACGCTGACATTAAACACTATAAAAAGCCGCGCTTTGCAAATTCATCATGAAAGTCTCGGGGGTGTCAGGCACATGTAGAGCCACTAAAACAATAAATACGCCCTTTTTTGTTGCACAAGAAACTCCCTTTTGAAACCTCACCAATACAAAAGAGTTGCTTTGATGTTGCTTTCATTTGTTTGTGCGCTATTTAATATATTTGATGTTGAATGAAGACTGGGTATTCCTGCAAGCTGGTCCTGCTTTCCAAATGCTTTGAGACTAGGGCTGGGCGATACGGCCTTTTGTTGATATCTCCATATTTTGCCTTAGCCTTGAATGAACACTTGATGCATATAATACCAGCAGTATGATGATTCTATGTCATCTGTGGAAGCCTAAATACTGTTTAAGTTCATTTACATTTTATGGAAGGTGCTTTATGTTTATTCAGCCAAAAGGGGACTATTTACTTTATTTGCATGATAAGAAAATTGATATATTGAATGCTTAGAGTAATTATATAAAGCTCACTTTAATTGTAATTATTACATTTGTCAAAATGATTTGATGACGTAACTGTTTTAATTGCATATATTTTTGGACGCAAGGTGTTATGGGTAATTGTTGTCAGGTCAATGGAATCGAGCCACACAGTTTTTTGACCTCACTCATACTTATTCTCATTCATACTTTTTCTAACTCATACTGTAACAAACTCTCTTTATTTTGTCATTCAATCAATCAATCAATCAATGTTTATTTATATAGCCCCAAATCACAAATGTCTCAAAGGACTGCACAAATCATTACGACTACAACATCCTCGGAAGAACCCACAAAAGGGCAAGGAAAACTCACACCCAGTGGGCAGGGAGAATTCACATTCAGTGGGACGCCAGCGACAATGCTGACTATGAGAAACCTTGGAGAGGACCTCAGATGTGGGCAACCCCCCCCCTCTAGGGGACCGAAAGCAATGGATGTCGAGCGGGTCTAACATGATACTGTGAAAGTTCAATCCATAGTGGCTCCAAGACAGCAGTGAGAGTCCCGTCCACAGGAAACCATCTCAAGCGGATCAGCAGCGTAGAGATGTCCCCAACCGATACAGGCGAGCGGTCCATCCTGGGTCCCGACGAGCGGTCCATCCTGGGTCTCGACTCTGGACAGCCAGTACTTCATCCATGGTCATCGGACCGGACCCCCTCCACAAGGGAGGGGGGGACATAGGAGAAAGAAAAGAAGCGGCAGATCAACTGGTCTAAAAAGGAGGTCTATTTAAAGGCTAGAGTATACAGATGAGTTTTAAGATGAGACTTAAATGCTTCTACTGAGGTAGCATCTCGAACTGTTACCGGGAGGGCATTCCAGAGTACTGGAGCCCGAACGGAAAACGCTCTATAGCCCGCAGACTTTTTTTGGGCTTTGGGAATCACTAATAAGCCGGAGTCTTTTGAACGCAGATTTCTTGCCGGGACATATGGTACAATACAATCGGCAAGATAGGATGGAGCTAGACCGTGTAGTATTTTATACGTAAGTAGTAAAACCTTAAAGTCACATCTTAAGTGCACAGGAAGCCAGTGCAGGTGAGCCAGTACAGGTATATATGTATGTATATATGTATATAAAGGTATATACAGTATAGGTATATATGTATGTATATATGTATATAAAGGTATATACAGTATATATGTATGTATATATGTATATAAAGGTATATACAGTATATATGTATGTATATATGTATATAAAGGTATATACAGTATATATGTATGTATATATGTATATAAAGGTATATACAGTATATATGTATGTATATATGTATATAAAGGTATATACAGTATATATGTATGTATATATGTATATAAAGGTATATACAGTATATATGTATGTATATATGTATATAAAGGTATATACAGTATATATGTATGTATATATGTATATAAAGGTATATACAGTATATATGTATGTATATATGTATATAAAGGTATATACAGTATATATGTATGTATATATGTATATAAAGGTATATACAGTACAGGCGTAATGTGATCAAACTTTCTTGTTCTTGTCAAAAGTCTAGCAGCCGCATTTTGTACCAACTGTAATCTTTTAATGCTAGACATGGGGAGACCCCAAAATAATAAGTTACAGTAATCGAGACGAGATTCATTTGTTCCCACATCGTGACTGTTTTATGTTTTGAATGATTAAGATCGCAAGTAAACCATACAAACCAAGAAGAACGTCTGGAGTTTTGTTTTGTTGTTGCCGCAGCAAGCAGAGTGAATGTGATAGTAGAGGAGCGTCAAGCTAAGGCTACTTTAGGAATCTACATCATCCATCCATCCATTTTCTACCGCTCGTCCCTTTTGGGGTTGCTGGAGCCTATCCCGGCTGCATTCGGGCGGAAGGCGGTGTACACCCTGGACAAGTCGCCCCCTCAATGCAGGGCCAACTCAGACAGACAATCATGAACAAAAAATTTAAAACAAAATAAATGAAAACCAGTAACAAACCAAAAATAAAAATAAAAATAAAATGAACAAAACGCAGTCTTTTTCCTCACAATGTGTTTACTTTTTGTTAATTATAAAATTGGCAACAATTTCTCATATTCCTTCTGTTTCTGTAATATTGCAAAATTTTCACATAAAATTATTACTTGTTTATTTTTAAGTGAAATGAATACTTTTTAATGCAAAAACGGTGACATTTGTCATATAAAATTCGGACTTTTATCACAATATTGCCAATTTTTTTTTTGTTCTTGTAAAATAGTTAGTGAAATGATGACTTTTGTCATCATTTTACCGAGTAAAATTCCGATTATTATTATAAAATTGCCAAAATGTAAAAAGTTTTCTTGAAAAATTGTCACTTTTGGCGAGTAAAATTACGACTCTTCATAAAATTGCCAAAATTCTAAGCTTTCCTTGTAAAAAAATGCGACTGTTATTGAGTTAAGTTCCAACTTTTATCATAATATTGCACACGTGTTTAGTTTTTCGGGTCACATTTTGACTTGCATTGATTAAAATGACAACTTTTAGCATAACTGCCAAAATTCTAAGTTTTTCTTGTGAAATTCCGACTCATTTTCACAGTAAGCTTTTTTTATATTCTATGTGTCTACATTAAAACATTATTCTTCATACTGCATTAATATATGCTACTTTTAAACTTAAAGGCCTACTGAAAGCCACTACTAGCGACCACGCAGTCTGATAGTTTATATATCAATGATGAAATATTAACATTGCAACACATGCCAATATGGCCTTTTTACTTTACTTAATTGCAATTTTAAATTTCGCGCGGAAGTATCATGCTAAAACGTCGCGGTATGATGACGAGTGCGCGTATAGGACATTTTGTTCCACCACCATTCCCAGCTATAAGTCGTCTGCTTTCATTGCATAATTCCACAGTATTCTGGACATCTGTGTTGCTAAATCTTTTGCAATTTGTTCAATGAACAATGGAGACGTCAAAGAAGAAAGCTGTAGGTGCGAAGCGGTGTATTGCAGCTGCCTTTAGCAACACAGCCCGTGTTTCCTTGTTTACATTCCCGAAAGATGACGCTGAAGCTTTACTATGGAACAGAGCAGTCAAGCAAACACGGTTGGATTGGACCACACACACAAAGTACAGTGTATTATGCAGCGATCAGTTTGAAAGATCGTGTTTCGAAGAGGGTCCCTTTCGAAGTGCAGAGATGGGCATCGCCACCACCCGTTGACTGGTGCTGAAGAAACGTGCGGGGTAGACCTTCAGGTTGTACAGGTACGACCATATAATCTCACTAAAACACTAGTAACACAATAAGCAGATAAGGGATTTTCCAGAATTATCCTAGTAAATGTGCCTAATAACATCTGAATCACTCCCACTCTATAGTCTTTTTTTTTCTTTTTTCTAGTCCTTCACTCTCACTTTCCTCATCCACAAATCTTTCATCCTCGCTCAAATTAATGGGGAAATCGTCGCTTTCTCGGTCCGAATCGCTCTCGCTGCTGGTGGCCATGATTGTAAACAATGTGAAGATGTGAGGAGCTCCACAACCCGTGACGTCACGCGCACATCGTTTGCTACTTCCGGTACAGGCAAGGCTTTTTTATTAGCGACCAAAAGTTGCCAACTTTATCGTGGATGTTCTCTACTAAATCCTTTCAGCAAAAATATGGCAATATCGCGAAATGATCAAGTATGACACACAGAATGGACCTGCTATCCCCGTTTGAATAAGAAAATCTCATTTCAGTAGGCCTTTAATTTAAGAACTTGCACACAAAGCTACAATGGAGGTGACTATGACGTGCGCATTTTCCGAGCATGCGTACTCGGTCGCGTTGCACCGGCAAGAGAGGGGTGGAAGGGGTCTTAAAAGCCTACTGAAATGAGATTTTCTTATTTAAACGGGGATAGCAGGTCCATTCTATGGGTCATACTTGATCATTTCGCCATATTGCCATATTTTTGCTGAAAGGATTTAGTAAAGAACATCCACGATAAAGTTCGCAACTTTTGCTCGCTAATAAAAAAGCCTTGCCTGTACCGGAAGTAGCAGACGATGTGCGCGTGACGTCACAGGTTGTGGAGATCCTCACATTTGAACATTGTTTACAATCATGGCCACCAGCAGCGAGAGCGATTCGGACCGAGAAAGCGACAATTTCCCCATTAATTTGAGCGAGGGTGAAAGATTCGTGGATGAGGAAAGGTAGAGTGAAGCTTCAAAAAAAAAAGAAAAAAGAAAAAGCGACAATTCTAGGCGGTGGCAGTGGGGCCGTTTCAGATGTAATTAGACACATTTACTAGGATAATTCTGGAAGATCCATTATCTGCTTATTGTGTTAATAGTG
Source organism: Nerophis ophidion (assembly GCF_033978795.1). Lineage (NCBI taxonomy): Eukaryota > Metazoa > Chordata > Actinopteri > Syngnathiformes > Syngnathidae > Nerophis > Nerophis ophidion. Next base: position 2,181,104 of record NC_084639.1, on the reverse strand, counting down.
TTTTAGTGAGATAGTAAAGTCATACCTGAAAGTCGGATGGCTGCGGTGAACGCCAGTGTCTCTCAAAAACACCAATGGAGGAGCCAAGATCACAGCTGCCTTTTTGAGCTGCAGGAGGAATTCCCATAATCCACTGAAGTCTCCGGTAAGAGCCGACTTAATATCACAATTTTCCCATCCCAAGACTTGCTGGTTGACGTAGAGAAACATGTTCGCTTGACCGCTCTGTGTTAAAGCTTCACAACAAACAAAGAAACACCGGCTGTGTTTGTGTTGCTAAAGGCAGCTGCAATCCACCGCTTTCCACCAACAGCATTCTTATTAATAGTCTCCATTATTAATTGGACAAATTGCAAAAGATTCAGCAACACAGATGTCCAAAATACTGTGTAATTATGCGATTAATTCCCATAATCCACTGAAGTCTCCGGTAAGAGCCGACTTAATATCACAATTTTCCCATCCCAAAACTTGCTGGTTGACGTAGAGAAACATGTTTGCTTGACCGCTCTGTGTTAAAGCTTCACAACAAACAAAGAAACACCGGCTGTGTTTGTGTTGCTAAAGGCAGCTGCAATCCACCGCTTTCCACCAACAGCATTCTTCTTTGACGTCTCCATTACTAATTGGACAAATTGCAAAAGATTCAGCAACACAGATGTCCAAAATACTGTGTAATTATGCGATTAATTCCCATAATCCACTGAAGTCTCCGGTAAGAGCCGACTTAATATCACAATTTTCCCATCCCAAAACTTGCTGGTTGACGTAGAGAAACATGTTTGCTTGACCGCTCTGTGTTAAAGCTTCACTACAAACAAAGAAACACTGGCTGTGTTTGTGTTGCTACAGACGGCTGCAATCCACCGCTTTCCACCAACAGCATTCTTATTAATAGTCTCCATTATTAATTGGACAAATTGCAAAAAGATTCAGCAACACAGATGTCCAAAATACTGTTTGATTATGCGATGATAAGAGATGACTTTTACCCGTGTGTGGTGCTGGGCTCCAACCCGAGACGTCACGCGCACGTGTCATCATTCCGCGACGTTTTCAACAAAAAACTCCGTGGGAAATATCAAACTTTAATTTATTAAACTAAAAAGTTTTCCACCAACAGCATTCTTCTTTGACGTCTCCATTAATAATTGAACAAATTGCAAAAGATTCAGCAACACAGATGTCCAAAATACTGTGTAATTATGGGATTAATTCCCATAATCCACTGAAGTCTCCGGTAAGAGCCGACTTAATATCACAATTTTCCCATCCCAAAACTTGCTGGTTGACGTAGAGAAACATGTTTGCTTGACCGCTCTGTGTTAAAGCTTCACAACAAACAAAGAAACACCGGCTGTGTTTGTGTTGCTAAAGGCAGCTGCAATCCACCGCTTTCCACCAACAGCATTCTTCTTTGACGTCTCCATTACTAATTGGACAAATTGCAAAAGATTCAGCAACACAGATGTCCAAAATACTGTGTAATTATGCGATTAATTCCCATAATCCACTGAAGTCTCCGGTAAGAGCCGACTTAATATCACAATTTTCCCATCCCAAAACTTGCTGGTTGACGTAGAGAAACATGTTTGCTTGACCGCTCTGTGTTAAAGCTTCACAACAAACAAAGAAACACCGGCTGTGTTTGTGTTGCTAAAGGCAGCTGCAATCCACCGCTTTCCACCAACAGCATTCTTCTTTGACGTCTCCATTACTAATTGGACAAATTGCAAAAGATTCAGCAACACAGATGTCCAAAATACTGTGTAATTATGCGATTAATTCCCATAATCCACTGAAGTCTCCGGTAAGAGCCGACTTAATATCACAATTTTCCCATCCCAAAACTTGCTGGTTGACGTAGAGAAACATGTTTGCTTGACCGCTCTGTGTTAAAGCTTCACTACAAACAAAGAAACACCGGCTGTGTTTGTGTTGCTAAAGGCAGCTGCAATCCACCGCTTTCCACCAACAGCATTCTTATTAATAGTCTCCATTATTAATTGAACAAATTGCAAAAGATTCAGCAACACAGATGTCCAAAATACTGTGTAATTATGCGATTAATTCCCATAATCCACTGAAGTCTCCGGTAAGAGCCGACTTAATATCACAATTTTCCCATCCCAAAACTTGCTGGTTGACGTAGAGAAACATGTTTGCTTGACCGCTCTGTGTTAAAGCTTCACAACAAACAAAGAAACACCGGCTGTGTTTGTGTTGCTAAAGGCAGCTGCAATCCACCGCTTTCCACCAACAGCATTCTTCTTTGACGTCTCCATTATTAATTGAACAAATTGCAAAAGATTCAGCAACACAGATGTCCAAAATACTGTTTGATTATGCGATGATAAGAGATGACTTTTACCCGTGTGTGGTGCTGGGCTCCAACCCGAGACGTCACGCGCACGTGTCATCATTCCGCGACGTTTTCAACAAGAAACTCCGTGGGAAATATCAAACTTTAATTTATTAAACTAAAAAGTTTTCCACCAACAGCATTCTTCTTTGACGTCTCCATTAATAATTGAACAAATGGCAAAAGATTCAGCAACACAGATGTCCAAAATACTGTTTGATTATGCGATGATAAGAGATGACTTTTACCCGTGTGTGGTGCTGGGCTCCAACCCGAGACGTCACGCGCACGCGTCATCATTCCGCGACGTTTTCAACAAGAAACTCCGCGGGAAATATCAAACTTTAATTTATTAAACTAAAAAGTTTTCCACCAACAGCATTCTTCTTTGACGTCTCCATTAACAATTGAACAAATTGCAAAAGATTCAGCAACACAGATGTCTAGAATACTGTGTAATTATGCGATTAAAGCAGACTACTTATAGCTTGGATCGGGCTGGAAAATAATGTCCGCTGCAACCCGAGACGTCACAAACACGCGTCATCATACCGCAAAGTTTTCAACACGACACTTGGTGGGAAATTTACAATTGCAATTTAGTAAAGTAAAGCGGCCGTATTGGCATGTGTTGCAATGTTAATATTTCATCATTGATATATAAACTATCAGACTGTCAGTAGTAGTGGCTTTCAGTAGGCCTTTAAACGACCATTGTGTGTGTGGACAAGGATAAGGTTAGGTGGGATGTACACTGGATAACCTTAGCCGGCTTAGTGTAGAAGGGGCCTAAGAAGCATTTGCTTTCACAGGCGGAGTCCCGGATGGACGGCCGAAGGTGAAATGTGTAAAAAAAGACATTCGTCACAGTCTCCTGGAAGAGGACGGGAAAGTGGGAAAGTGGGGGGTGGATGTAAACGTCAAAGTGTCTGGATTTCTCATCAGGGGCCCAAGACTCTCTTTGTCACCTCATTCCCTTTTACACCCCCCTCTCTCTTTTCGATTCCCTTTGCCAGTGTTTTCTTTCCTGCTTCCAGCACATTGAAATATAATTCCACAAACAACTCCCATGCTCGGCCTTCCTGTGGAGCCCTGAAAGACCCCCACTAACTCAGCCCACCGCCCCGAGACCGTTTCTCCACATCAGTGGCGTCATGCACATTCACACTCTGCAGTCGTATATCAGCTCTTTATCTCTCCGCTGTGATTTACACACTTACACGGGCTTCACGGGAGCAGGGCCTCTCAGTGAACCGCTCGCTTTGACAGCTAACCTCTGGCGTGATGAAGACCAACACTACAACCTTCTCTCCTCACCACGCTGCGACCGACCTCCTCCTCAGCCTGATTAACGACTCAAGAGGCAGAAATTTGTACTTATTCTTTTCGCATTTTTGGCCGACACTTGTTCCACGGTGATTCACTACAAAAGGCCGGTTTATGCTCCTGTAGTCTGTCGTCAACACTCGCGTGGAGTGTTATTGCAGCTGGAACTCATCAACAGACCCTTTTCCAACGCAGGAACTTTCCCATTTACCCGGGTACATAAAGTTCCCCCTGTGTTACAAAACTACCCGGGTAGATTTAGTTCTTCAGAAACTTAAATATATATAGATATATAAAATGTGTATACATATATACACACACACACGCACACACACATATATATACAATGTGTGTGTACATATATACATACACACATATATATATATTAGGGGTGGGCAAATTAGTGCGTTAATTATGAGTTAACTCATCAATCTATTAACGCCGACAATTATTTTATCGCACATTTGCGTATGTTGTTTACATGCTTTTATTTTGTTAACGCCTTTTCTTAACAAGATGGCGTGGAGGGGCTCTTGGTAAAGATGGAACATTTGGCAAAAATACCGGACAATTCTGCAAATGTCCTGGCTGGCTTACAGCGTGGTCACTCCGGGATCACTTACGACCGCCAGACAATTCTGGATGTGGATAGATCGGGCCGTTTTGGACTGAATGAGGCGTGCTTGCTAGCATGGGAATACTTTGCCGGCTACATCCAGCGGCCTGTGAAGCAGCGGAGTATATGTGTTGTCTGTCTATTTATGAATAATGCAGACCAGGAGCGTTGGCTGACTTCTTAACGTTTGCTTTCAAAGCGTGCACATCACAACATACAAGATGCCGTCATGGCGACACAACCTATACATGCTCCTCACTCCTGTTGCATGCTGGGTAGGGTAGTTCTTTTTTCCCCTGGCTCATAACATCACAATATAGTACCATGTATATGATGCCTTCAGTTTATCAAAGCACCAGGCAAACAATCGGAAAATTCCCATCATATAAATTCCTAGATATGGTCATAATTATTTTAAGTGCACTACGCAGAATAAACACAACATTATTAATATTGCTAGTAAGGATAATTTGATCAAAAATTCCCTAAAACAGCCCACTACCTATAATATAGGTTTTTTAAACATAAGATCCCTGATAAAAAAAAAAATGTTTCTGCTGTTACCTCAGAAATTGCCTGTTCAGATGTTATGATTGTGGCTCAGAGATTTGTATGTAGATTATATTTATTTTCCATAACAAACAGGATAACTTAAATACCCTGGCAGTGGTAGTAATAAGCTTAAATGTTTGTATTTACATTTTTTTAGTTGATTTTCATCAAATATGCTATTTAACTGCTACTGTTTAACAAGGACTGATTTAAATTGTGTTTGCACAACAAATGTTTTGGCGCTTTTGTTCATGTGGGAGAATATTCCAATAAAGGTGCACTACACACTACTTTTGAATTCATTATTGGGCTTTGCGTATACAATGCAGTTAATCGCGATTAATCGGAGAAATAGTGCGATTAACTTCGATTAAAATGTTTAATCGTTGACCAGCCCTAATATATATATATATATATATATATATATATATATATACACACAAATATACATCCAAATATACATATAGACACATATATACATACATAATGTATAGACATGCATACATAAATAATATGCCTATACTGGATATACATATAGACACACACACACATACAATACATATATATAATATACTGTACTTTTTAAATACACCAATGGTGCAACTGGACACATCCTCAGTGATGTAACCTAGGATCACAGGGGGTTTCGGGTCTTTCAACAATCAGACCCCCTCCCCTAGGCGACCCAGCCAGGGTTGATCAGGCCCCAGCCTGTGTCCAGGTAGCGCTACTGCCCTACATGCCACGCCTCTCCCCTCCTGATCCACAGCCACCTTGATGCCACTTCTGCTGCATCTGTGACTAACTTTATGGCCCTTTGCTGGCTGGCCCCTGTGATGCCAAGCATTCTGTAGGCCCTGCAGAGAGATTTGCCCACAAACCCTCGACACCCCACTTCAACCGGCCGGCACATCGCTCGCCACCCATTGCTCCGACACTCCTCCACAAGCTGAGAGTACTTTGCACTCTTCCTCTCATTGGCCTCCTCCATACGGTCCTCCCAAGGCACTGTGAGCTCCAAGAGGATTACCTGCTTGGAGGCCACTGAGGTGAGCACAATATCTGGCCTTAGTGTTGTTTTAGCAACCACGTCAGGGAACTTCAACTGCTTTCCCAGATCAACTGACAGCTCCCAGTCGCGTGCTGTTGCCAACAGGCCAGACGAGGTGTTCCGGGCAGCCGGTGTTGACTTCTCCCCAGCTCTGATGAAAGCAGTACTCTTCACTGGGCGGAGGCTCTTGCTGTGACTGACTCCCCTGCAGATGGCATCAGCTATGGCCTTCAGGACCTGGTCATGTCGCCAGCGGTACCGCCCTTCACCCAGGGCTTTTGGACAACAGCTTAGGATGTGCTCCAAGGTTCCTCTCCTCTGGCAGAGGGGGCACCCTGGTGTCTCCACCTTTCCCCAGGTGAAGAGGTTGGATGGACTTGGCAGCACATCGTAGACCGCCTGGATCAAGAACTTTATTCGATGGGGTTCGGCTTTCCAGAGCTCGGTCCATGTGACCTTACGCTCTGATACTTGTTCCCATCTCGTCCAGGCGCCCTGTTGCCGCATTCCCGCCATCTGGCAGGCTCGCCTTTCCTCAACTCCTGCTCGCACTTCCTCGAGGATCAGTGACCTCTTCTCTTTCCCCTGCGCCTTGTCATAGCGAGGTGTTCTTCTGCTACCTAAGCCAGATCTCCCCTGCGCCACTGTTCCCACCAAAACCTTTTGCCGTAGCCTTGCCTCTGCAACATCCACAGCCTCGACAGCTCTCCACTTACGCCCCGTCCTGACTTCAATCCCAGCCTGTGCAACCTTTGGGTCACTGGACTCCCGATACTGTAGGAGCTCCCTGGACCGTGTCACCATGAACTCCTCGCTCAGGCTGCTGATGGGGAGCTTCAGTTTGTTGTTATGCCCGTATAGAGCAATGCTGCTCAGGCTTCGCGGCAGTCCTAGCCACCTGCGCAGGAACCTACTGACCCTCATCTCAAAGCCTTCCACCGTTGAAATGGGGACTTCGTACACCATGAGGGGCCAGAGGATCCGAGGGAGAATCCCGTGCTGGTAAATCCAGGCCTTGAACTTGCCAGGAAGGCCAGACTTATCCACCACGGTCAGCCAGGTCTCCAGGTCTTGGTTGGTCGATCTTGTGGAGGCTGCGTCTCTCAGGCTGCAATTAAACACCTTTCCCAAGCTCTTCACAGGTTCCTCGGTGAGTGATGGTATTTTGGTGGTGCCAAGTGAGAAGCAGAACTTGCCAGTAACCTTTCCTTTCTTTAGCACTAGGACCCTCGACTTGGCCGGCTTGAAGTTCATGCGAGCCCAGGAAATCACCTCCTGAAGGCCATTCAAGATCCACCTGCAACCTGGGACGGATGTAGTGGTCACTGTCAGGTCGTCCATGAAGGCTCGGATGGGTGGCTGCCGGACTCCAGACCTGGAGAGGGGACCTCTGCACTGAACTTCCGCAGACTTCACCAGCATGTTCATGGCGAGCGCAAAGAGGATGACTGAGATCGTACAGCCAGTGATGATCCCCTTTTCAAGCCTGTGCCAGTCGGAGGTTGTTTTTCCGGAGGAGACTCTTAGATGGAAGTTGGCATAGTAGTCCAGAATGAGGTCTCTGAACTTCTTTGGAATGTGATGCCGATTCAGTGCCTCTTCGACCAGCTTGTGGGGTATGGATCCATAGGCATTTTCGAGGTCCAGCCACAGAACAGCCAGGTCCCCCTTATTCTCCCTGGCTTCCCTGATGAGCTGAGTGACCACGCCTGTGTGCTCCAGACATCCAGATACCTCTGGGATCCCTCCTTTCTGGACCGATGTATCAATGTAGGAGTTCTTCAGGAGGTAGTCTGTCAGTCGCCTGGCCATGAGGCTGAAGAAGATCTTCCCTTCAACACTCAGCAACGAGATGGTTCGGAACTGATTGATGTTCTTAGACTTCTCCTCCTTTGGGATCCACACACCCTCTGCCTGTCTCCACTGGTCTGCTACCTTGCCCCTCCTCCAGATCACCTTCAAGATTCTCCAGAGTCTGTGGAGTAGTCTTGGACAGTTCTTATAGACCTTATAAGGTACTCCACTGGGCCCTGGAGCAGAGCTCGTCCTTGCCCTGCGGACCACCTCCTGGATTTCCTTCCAGCCGGGCTCTTTCCCATCGAAGTCAAGCGTTGGTGTTGGTGGATTGATCAAGGACCTGCAGGGGCCTAGGTCTTGTTCTCTGCATCCATCGCTGTAAATTTGCTTGAGGTGGTGGTCGACCTCAGCTTTGGAGCAGGCCAGTCTACCGCTTCGCTTCTGTCCTAGCAGCTGTTTTGTGACTCCAAAGGGATTCGCCAGAAAGGCAGCTCTCCTCCTGGACCTTTCCTTCCTCCTCCTCCTATGCCACTCCGCTCTCCTCAAGGTTATTAGCTTCTTGCGGATTATACAACGTAGTTCCGCAAGAGGCCCCCTATCCTCTTCACGTGCAACCTTGAACTGCTGTCTTAAACACTTCAGTTCCTGCCTGAGCTGATGGATTTTACTCGCTCTATTGTTCATGATGTAGGGGGGCTTCGCTGCCCGCTTCTCCTCAAGTCCAAACCTCTCTGCAGCGAGGCTGATGATGATCGTGGTCATCGTCTTGAGGCGTCGATCAGCGTCCCCTTTGGCTGTTGTTTCTAAGATGGTATCAGCATCTTCATCAAACTGGAGCCACTCTTTCTCCTTGCTAGCTTGGGGCCACTTTACCCGACGATGTTCTGATGTCCTGTGTGCTTCTGGTGGTTGCATCACCTGGAGGCTCCGGGCACTGTGGGGTGACTCCGGGCCTGGCTCCTCCTGCGTCTCACCAGGCGTAGTTCCTGTGCGCTGTGATTCTACCACCTTCTGCATACACTTCATCCTGGCCTGGTGGATCCGCAGGCCATGTCGGTTCTTGCATACCTTCCCACATATGCATTCCATAGTCGTCGTCGTGTTACCATTGCCATGTGTCGTCAACCTTTGATCCGTCCAGTGGGATTCTCTTCCGCCCCCCCTCTCGGGAATCCCTGGGGGTATATTTCCTGTAGGTCGATTCGTAGCTTGTTGTGGGTTCCTTCCTCTCAGAAGGTGCAGCTCGGGATGCTACCCCTCACTGCCCCGGTGCCGTCTTTCCGGGCTGTCCGCTGTCTCTCCAGCTGTCACCAATCTATACTTGGTGGTCAACCAGACTGTTCCTGGTAGTCACTGGTTGTCCCAGAAAAGCAACTTTTTAAATACACCAATGGTGCAACTGGACACATCCTCAGTGATGTAACCTAGGATCACAGGGGGTTTCGGGTCTTTCAACAATCAGACCCCCTCCCCTAGGCGACCCAGCCAGGGTTGATCAGGCCCCAGCCTGTGTCCAGGTAGCGCTACTGCCCTACATGCCACGCCTCTCCCCTCCTGATCCACAGCCACCTTGATGCCACTTCTGCTGCATCTGTGACTAACTTTATGGCCCTTTGCTGGCTGGCCCCTGTGATGCCAAGCATTCTGTAGGCCCTGCAGAGAGATTTGCCCACAAACCCTCGACACCCCACTTCAACCGGCCGGCACATCGCTCGCCACCCATTGCTCCGACACTCCTCCACAAGCTGAGAGTACTTTGCACTCTTCCTCTCATTGGCCTCCTCCATACGGTCCTCCCAAGGCACTGTGAGCTCCAAGAGGATTACCTGCTTGGAGGCCACTGAGGTGAGCACAATATCTGGCCTTAGTGTTGTTTTAGCAACCACGTCAGGGAACTTCAACTGCTTTCCCAGATCAACTGACAGCTCCCAGTCGCGTGCTGTTGCCAACAGGCCAGACGAGGTGTTCCGGGCAGCCGGTGTTGACTTCTCCCCAGCTCTGATGAAAGCAGTACTCTTCACTGGGCGGAGGCTCTTGCTGTGACTGACTCCCCTGCAGATGGCATCAGCTATGGCCTTCAGGACCTGGTCATGTCGCCAGCGGTACCGCCCTTCACCCAGGGCTTTTGGACAACAGCTTAGGATGTGCTCCAAGGTTCCTCTCCTCTGGCAGAGGGGGCACCCTGGTGTCTCCACCTTTCCCCAGGTGAAGAGGTTGGATGGACTTGGCAGCACATCGTAGACCGCCTGGATCAAGAACTTTATTCGATGGGGTTCGGCTTTCCAGAGCTCGGTCCATGTGACCTTACGCTCTGATACTTGTTCCCATCTCGTCCAGGCGCCCTGTTGCCGCATTCCCGCCATCTGGCAGGCTCGCCTTTCCTCAACTCCTGCTCGCACTTCCTCGAGGATCAGTGACCTCTTCTCTTTCCCCTGCGCCTTGTCATAGCGAGGTGTTCTTCTGCTACCTAAGCCAGATCTCCCCTGCGCCACTGTTCCCACCAAAACCTTTTGCCGTAGCCTTGCCTCTGCAACATCCACAGCCTCGACAGCTCTCCACTTACGCCCCGTCCTGACTTCAATCCCAGCCTGTGCAACCTTTGGGTCACTGGACTCCCGATACTGTAGGAGCTCCCTGGACCGTGTCACCATGAACTCCTCGCTCAGGCTGCTGATGGGGAGCTTCAGTTTGTTGTTATGCCCGTATAGAGCAATGCTGCTCAGGCTTCGCGGCAGTCCTAGCCACCTGCGCAGGAACCTACTGACCCTCATCTCAAAGCCTTCCACCGTTGAAATGGGGACTTCGTACACCATGAGGGGCCAGAGGATCCGAGGGAGAATCCCGTGCTGGTAAATCCAGGCCTTGAACTTGCCAGGAAGGCCAGACTTATCCACCACGGTCAGCCAGGTCTCCAGGTCTTGGTTGGTCGATCTTGTGGAGGCTGCGTCTCTCAGGCTGCAATTAAACACCTTTCCCAAGCTCTTCACAGGTTCCTCGGTGAGTGATGGTATTTTGGTGGTGCCAAGTGAGAAGCAGAACTTGCCAGTAACCTTTCCTTTCTTTAGCACTAGGACCCTCGACTTGGCCGGCTTGAAGTTCATGCGAGCCCAGGAAATCACCTCCTGAAGGCCATTCAAGATCCACCTGCAACCTGGGACGGATGTAGTGGTCACTGTCAGGTCGTCCATGAAGGCTCGGATGGGTGGCTGCCGGACTCCAGACCTGGAGAGGGGACCTCTGCACTGAACTTCCGCAGACTTCACCAGCATGTTCATGGCGAGCGCAAAGAGGATGACTGAGATCGTACAGCCAGTGATGATCCCCT